>NW_010246334.1:0-12474 GCF_000690775.1 Eurypyga helias
CCCTTCCACTCTGTGCATCTGTGAAAGTGGCTGCGTGGGTCTCATAGACCCCTTTTACCTCCAATTTCTGTGGTAGCTGAAGATTCAAGTACTTGGTCAACCTGCCATCTAAGCACATGTACAATGTGATTAGCATTTGGGCAGAAATCCGCAAGAAACAGCGTACCGTTGGTGCCAGCAGAGGCAGTGGACTGCAAAATGCAGAGGAGAGGTGCTGAACTTTTTGCTGTCCTGAGGCAATATCACTCAAGTGCTGTTGAGTTGCTTCGATACCTTGCAGCTATTGGAAGTTATTGAAACAAGCAGACAAGATGTTATTGACCTAAGGAAAAATTAGGGTCTGTAATAGGGAACTTGTTACAGTTAAGCATCAGTGTTGGTGCTACTTCAACTGTCATTTTGAGGCCTAAAGTATGTTTATGCCTGAATAACGTGGTTATTCTCAGGTGACCTAAGAAACTGAAAGCTGTTTGTTTGACGTGCCTTTCCATGTAGGACTGTTATTGGCCGTTTCAGGTGTTATCTGATACGCTCTCTGGCATATGAAGGACTCGCATTACTATATGCAGCTGCTTTGCTGTGACTGTGGGATTTCCCAGCCAAACCAAATCTAAACAATTTCTGTAACATTCTCACCAGTGTTACTCTGGGAAGCATGAGAAGTGCCTGCTCTGTTCCTGTTGCAGCCCTTAATGTGTATATGGCGGAGTACTTATTGGATGGATTATCCTACATTTCTCTGACCTTAGGTGATATTGTGGGAAAACACAGCTGATCAGGACGTTCAATTTATGCACTGAAACACTGTATTAAAGGCAGAGGGGTGGTGAAGAGCTCTGTAGCCTGGAGCTTCCCATTAGGCTGGTGGGGAGATACTGCTTCAAGCATACATTGTTGTACCTTAGTAAAAGCTCATCTTGATAAGCAATAACTCCGCATGCCTTTGGGGCAGTAATTAGGAGGCACTTTAGCTCTTGTCTAGCCTTTAGACAAATGATGCAAGGACAGGAAGAGCCTTGCCCTTTTTCTTACCAGTCTGTCTATGTGTGGGGGTTAGGTGTCTAGTTCCAGGCTACAGTTTCTCTGGTGGCAAAACCGGTTTAAGAAGTTCTGCCCTGATTGTTTCACTGTTTTCTCTTCTGTGCCAGTGCTGGCCACAAAAGGATCTAGTTTGCTAATCCAATTAAAACTAAGCTGATTGGGAAAACCAAAACAAAACCAACAAGCAATCCATATGGGGATGGGAGGGCTTATTTTTGAGTTTTTGGTAATTAGAGTGGTGTCAGCCCTTCCCCTGTGCCCCTGTTCCCAGCAGTGTAATAGGTGCAGCTACACAGAAAAATTGATGGTATATCGCAAGAGGAGAAATGGCCGGCTGAGGAGAGGGAAACCCCTTCTTCAGGTTATTTTGTTGATGTAGAATTTGTTGCTATAACTATACCCATGGTGACTGACTTCTCATTTATATCCACTCCTTGTTTGGAACCAATAAGAAGCTTCTCAAATCCTGCAGAGTCTGTAACTATTAACTCTCTCTTATGTGAAGTGTCTTAACGTAGCCATCAAGAAACACTCATGTCTAAATGGGGATAGCAATTCTTGTGTTTCTAGCTGTGAATTTGGGTTGTACAATGGAAAAGGAGAGGAGTTAAACACCAACCTTCCCAGCAAAAAGCCTTTTATGCAAGACTGAGTTTTAGCTTTCTCATTTAGTAACTGGTCTAAACACTGAGTTTTATGACCACAGACGTATTGGTCACCCGACTGCCGTTTTCCCCATGTACCGTGCTTGACTGGCACATTCTGCCCAAATAAAGATTGAACTTCTTTGTCATTTCAGAAGAGGAAGGAGTTCAGCACTTGCACAGTCAAGTGATGAAAACAGATATGTTGGGAAGAGCTGCTGATGTTGTGATAATCATCTCAATATTGTGTTTTCAAGGACCTGATTGTTTTGATATTTTTCAGAAGTACTGGCTCAGCTTTGTATGAGTCTTCATCTCAAAATTCCCTTACTGTAGAGACTGCCTGAGCTCAAGGAATCTTCTTGTGGAAGGTTAATACTGAGCAAATTCAAACATGGAATGAATGATCAGAGTGAAGAAACTTGCTTCTCACAGCTGAATATAAAAATCTCTGGTATGTGTAACTGTGCTATGGGAACTCAAACCTATTAAGCACTGAAGTTCTGCATTGATGGGGGGAGAGATGTCTTCATAGGATAGGCCAGTGCAGTGCAATGCAGTATGGTTTTCTATGGTCTCCTTAATGGGAAATAATCCCAATATGATGGTCATAGTGGTGTATTAAGTTTAATTGCCTCATGAATACGGTTCTCTGGATTCAGTGTAGAAGTTAGAAATAAAAATACAGGTTGTTTTAAAAAAAAAAGAAGTCTTGAAAGGAGCTTGAACTTCATAATTAATATATCATGTAAAGAGTTGTCTCTAGCTCCTAACTGAAAATAAACATGCTGCTCTTAAGATTGTCCACTGCTATGGGGGCTACTTCCCACATGGGTTTGCCACAGTTGCAGTCCAGATAAATAGGAAAAACAAGACATCATGCTGCATTTCCTTGCTCAATGTATTTAGTTTATAGGTACCAACAAAGACCAATGAAGAGCAAACAACAGAGTTTAGAGATTAATACTGGGGAGGGGGTGAGGGTTGAGGTTCCCAAGGAGACGTGAAAAGATAGGAGTAAATAGGTTATTACAGAATTTTTATTGACTTTGGGGATAGCCTCAGCTCTGGTAATAGAGTTAATAGTAAAAGTAGGAGTTGAAACAGAAAGGGAGGGAAGGATTGAGCTTTTCAAAGGGTCTGAGGGCTGAATGTCACCACTGTATTATGTAAATGGCATACCAAGACAAAGATCAGAAAGAGGGGGAAAAAGGACCTATAAGAGAGAGAGAGAGGCTGAAGTCTAAAAATTCATAAACAAGTTTCCTGAAAAAGAGGTTTTTAGAGTTGAAATCAAGCATACTAAATAATCAAGAAAAATGTGACATTAGTGATTGTCAGAAGTCAAGGAGGATAGGAAGGGATGAAGGGAACTCAGGCCAGAGAAGGAAAGGTCATGTCTTGCATTCTCTCTTGCCTTGAAAAAGCTGGGCTGCAAAACTGGGAAACTAGCAGCATCTTCTCACCGAGGCCTTGGTGAGAAAAGATGAAGGGAAAGGCTAATAAAGATAGCATTCAAACTAATGCTAAGGATTATATCAGTAAGAGTGTCTCGGCATCTTTATGAGAAGATGGGATTAGCCATCAGAAAGACAAAATGTGGGTTTTTTTGACACATACAGCCTTGCTTCTGGAAAAAGGTGATGCCCAGGAAGGCATTTAGGGAGGAGGAAGCAGTGGAATGGGAGATGGAAAGTCAGGCTGTGCCAGGGAGGCGTGGGTGGAGGCAGACCGTAGTGGCAGTTAGTCCTGTGTTGTACATGCACATGTGAACGTAACACAGACTGCTTTGGCCATGAGCGTTACCTGGTAAGACTTGCTCAGCAGTTAGATTTGCTTTGTATGCATGGAGAAGCACTGACATTTGGTGTCCTTAAATTCCCTCTTGTGTCTGGATTTATTTGTCATGCTGCCTGATGCACACGGTTAATTGTGTTTATGTTGATTGTAATCAACGGTTAACTAAGTTCTTGGCAAGTTCAGGGACAGCCACGTCCCTGGAACTATCATTAAGTGACACAAGAGATTGAAATCATAGCTGAGGTGGCTTCCTTGACCTTGCTTTGATTGACGTTTCACTGGATACAGCTGGATAGCTGCTTCTGTCATTCTCTCCTCTTTGCACTTCACAGGTAGGTGTGTAGGTTTGCTTTGGGTACAGAAAAGAGAGCGCTACCAAGAAGCAGATGCTTTCATGCACTTCCTACTGGAAAGATTTTGCAGATATTGTTGATTTTTTTTTTTTTTTTTTTTGCTCTCACAAATCACAGAAGGCAGGCTTTTGGTTCTTCTACTTTGGAACAGGTGTGTGAGGAACCAAAAGGCTTAAAGAGGTGCTTTATTTGCTTCTTGTACAAGAAGTAATGATTACTAGTAGAAAGCCAGCAGGAAACTTTGAGGTAGGACTGGGAAATGCTTTCTATGGCTGTGGGAATTCCCTTGACTTTTCCGCCGTAGAGGCAGACCCTTCTCTCCCCTTATATTGAAAGGGACACAGGTGTAGAGTGGAGAATCAAAAGCCTCTTGATTCACTTCTCTTAGCAACACCTTCCTGATAACTACGGAATGCAGAATTTTGCCGTTTAGTGCAAGATGGAGTGGGAGCTGAATTGACGTCCTTGGAAATAAGGAGTTATCTCTTTACTCCTTTTTTCATGCCATGCTTCCCAGAAGGCTGCAGGGAGGATAAAGGGCTTTTGGGTGCTGTGCTGCAGTTGGTATGTTGGCTAGGGCTTCGTGAAACCCAATGCGCGGTTTCGACAGAGGAGGCACAACTGTTGGCAGGTTCTGGTGACCACGGCAGGCCTCCGCGGGAGTTATTCTAAGAACACAACATATGATCACGTTACTGTGGGACACTTTACATGGCTCTAAAAAATGAACCATCGGATGGTTTATGACAGCTCTGCCTGTCCTGGCCAAGTGAGGAGCGCTAGTCTTCGCTGACCCTAACAGCCAGGGTTGTGAAGCAAAGAGGGAGCGCTCCAGAGGCTGCAAACCTACAGGCTTCCAGCTGCATAATACTTACTTACATCTAACTTTTACTAAGAAAACCAAAAAATATTTAAATCTTGCTTCTCTTGCAGTTTCAATTCATGGTAATTTAATAGTCTTGTTGCAGTTGACTGGGCCTGGCAATTTGCATAGTTCTATATTTAGTAATCCCTGCGATGTTAATGTCTTTGTAGAAGGATCTTTTTAGGGGGTTGGTGTGGTGTGGTTTTTTTTTTTCCTGGCAGTATCTTTATTAGCTTAAATCCTGACACCTTTTTGGTTTTCCCTGGTTCTGTGGGGACACACTTCGGGAAGAGGAAGGCCATATGAGAGGTGGTGGCAAGTGAATTCTAAAACCAGAAATTTTGAGGATCCACATCTGAATGCTTTCTCCAGAGAGTTTCTTTGAGAGAATTTCTATGCTAGCTTCTGCTATGTGCAATTTGTACAACAGTTTTCCCTCCGGTGAAAGCACACTCCCTGAGAGTGCTCTGCAATTTTTGCTGATGTTGTCAAAGGCAAACCGTTAAAAACACTTAAACACCTCCCACTTTTTCAGACTCAACTACAGTTCATTGCCTCGTCTCAGCTTCCCTTGTTTTATTCTCTGTAATGCTCAGTCCCTCCTAATTCCTTGGAGTTGCTGGGTGGTGCAGGAGGTTGGAGTCACTGTGTAAAGGTTTCTTTCTGCCCGTCCTTGCTTTTTAGTTTTTTCCCTCAGGTGCTTCTTCTCGCTCCTCCTCTGCTCATTCGTGGGTTCCTGGTGTTCTGCAGTCCGTGATGGGCATTGATGGACTGTTGTTTTCGTCCATGCTGGAGATGGCTGGAACTGACTGTGAGTGGCACGGCACTGTTCATGGCATCCTCTCACGCAGATTACCCCGGTAGCCTTCTGCCACTGAAACAGAACAGTGCTCTGTCAGACTGCTCAGTCTGTATCGTTTCTTGACTTTCATGGAAACAACAAAATTAATTTTGCTCCAAAACGTTAATTATATCTGGTTGAGAACCCATTGAAATTAGTTTTGCACAAGTGACCCATATTTGACCCAGTGTCTGGAGGGTTTCCACGGGTTCAACTCGTCAGCGTAGCCCAATATGCACAGTTTAAAAGTTTGCTTAAAATTACCCACATCCACTTCTTCTCCAGGCTAATTTTTCCTCTTTTTTCCAATAACTCATTCCCCTTGCCCCTCAAAGGGTCCTCTTGATGTACATAATTTTTTTTTTAATTTTTAATAGCTTATGGGGTTTAAGCACCTTGTTTTGTTCTGCACATTTCCCACTTCTGATGTGTGTCAAACTGTCCTCCTGAAATTTTGTATATGCCAGCATCTGTATGAGAAAAATCCCTTCTGTTCTTTCTTACCTTTCAACTTGGTTCCATGTCCAACAGATGGAGGCTTTGACAGTCATAAATATTATTCTTGGCACTAGAAAAAGGTGGTGTAGGTATGTGTTGCTAGTATTTGGTCTTGGCTTTGTAAAAATGGTTACATTGACTGGAAAAGCAGACCAGGTGGAAGGTAGCGTAACAGCATCTGCTCCCATCAGACTCTCCTGGGCATGCCACCATGCTGTGCTGAAACTGTGGGAACTGAAGAGATCAGGGGTTACGTGCTGGGCATTGTGGTTTTGGCCCAGAAATAGCGCCTAGTTTGTGTATAGAGGAGCTGGAGCTGTTTTCTCAGCTACAGACCTGATTCTTCTTCCAGGGGAAAAAGGAGAGCTTCTATAATGGCTGTTAGGAAAAGGTTAAGATCTGTAAATGTCATGTGCTTTCCCATCCCTGTGTGTGCTTTGACTGGGTTTCGTGAACATGACCTAAACGCAGTCATGGACACTTATATTCTTCTGTTTCAAAAACAGACGGAACGAGGAGCTCTGTCAGCCCTTCCCTAAGAGCTGAGTCTTTAGCACAGAGCCCTTCCTTGCATTCACTTTTTTCAGGGTTGAGTTAAAGAAGAGTTTAAAATAAAAACAAGTGACAACTTTTTCATGTGATATTGAACAAATGGCATAAATATTGTGTCTTTTTTCACTGCTTGCTTCCTTGATGTCTGTGATGTCCTAATGTAAATTCTCCTTTCAGCCCATAAACTTTCCATAGAAGAGGGGTTATAATTTTGTTATGAATAAACTTCACAAGAGCTGTGGCTTTGCTTCCCAGTTTATTCCTGCTTCATTCCTCAAACACTTGCAGTCATATAAGATGTCTCACAGCCTTGTACTTCCCACTCCCAACGTTTTATTGAGGTGCTGTATTGTTACTGGTGCGGTCACCACAAAATGTATTATTTTGCAGACCCTGCTCTTCCTGTCATGTTTTCTGCCTTGAATCAGCCTAGAGTTCAGATGTGTAATTGCTGCTTTTCTGTTTCTGCTTTTCATTCCTCCATCTCCAAGAAGGGAATAAAATCTGTGTGTCTGCTTAGATTTGATACATGGGAGCCAGCGTACGGAACCTGCATGGTGTGCCTCATGTCTTGGTGTCTGGTCTCCAACAGTACTGTGGTGCTAGCAGTGCATCGGGTCTAAGCTTGCTTTTCCTGTTCACTGCTGAAGTTGTCAGTAGCTCAGCCTTCTATGCTTCTCTTAATGATTTTTAAATCCTGGACCTGAGTCTTCTGCAGTTTCCTGCTCTCATTCCAAGCAATTTCAAATTATGTACCAGTGACTCTGTAGCTTCACGTTTCGTTAGTCATTTAATTCATGTTCATAGAATCACAGAATGATTTGGGTTGGAAGGGACCTTAAAGATCATCCAGTTCCAACCCCCCTGCCATGGGCAGGGACACCTTCCACTAGGTCAGGTTGCTCCAAGCCTCATCCAGCCTGGCCTTGAAGATGCCCAGGGACGGGGCATCCACAGCTTCTCTGGGCAACCAGTTCCAGTGCCTCACCACTCTCTTCATGGTGCTGTGAAGTTTCCCTCATCTCTCACCATAACCATCTTTTCTTTGCATCTCTTCCCTGGCCTCTCTTCTCACATTGAACATAACCTCACTGTTTCATCTCTTACAATCAAGGTGTAAAACCTGTCTTTGGCCTGCAATGTATGCTTGTTCCACAATCAGACAAGGGTTCCTTCACCTCTCCCAACCAGTGCCCCGTTTTCATGTTTATGGGAGCTCCCCATAACATTCCACAAAACTAAGCTTCTTTCTTTATATCTCCTCCGAAGAATGCTCCTTTTTTGGGATGCCTGCAAGAGCCTGAAAACTTTTCTTTTTATTTCACTGTATCCTGTCACACTGACAACTTCTGTGGAATGATTTCCATGTTCTTCACCATGGTTGTTTGTTTTCTTGTACTTAGATTCACAGAATGACGAGCTCATTCAGGTTGGAAGGGATTCACGTTGTCTAGGCTGGCCCTACTGCTCAAGCAGTGCCAGCTATAGCAGGTTGTCCAAGATTGGATTCAGTCAGGTTTTGAGTATCTCCAAGAATGTAATCTCTCTGGGAAGCTTGTGCTGGTGTTTGACCTCCAGTACAGTAAAAAAGTTTGGGCTTTTTTCTTTTTTTTCCTCCGTTCATTGGTTCTTAGAGGAGGCTGGCTCCCTCTTCTTCATTGTTTCCTGTCAGGTATTTATATGCATTGATAAAACTCCCCCCAAGTCTTCTCCATGCTGAACAGTCCCAGCTCTCTCAGCCTCTCCTCATATGAAAGAAAATCCAGTCCCGTAATAATTTTTCTGGACCTTTTGCGGGACTCGCTCCAGTAAGTCCACATCTTTCTCGTGCCGAGTAGCCCAGAACTGGATACAGTCCTCCAAATGTTGCCTCAGCAGTGCTGAGGAGAGAGGAAGGACCACCTCCCTGGACCTGTTGGCAACAATCTTCCTAAGGCAGCCTGGGATACTGTTGGCTGCCCTTGCCACGAGAGTGTTTTGCTGGCGCATTGTCAGCTCATTGTCAACCGGGACCCCCAAGTCCCTTTGTGCAGAGCTGCTTTCCAGGTGGTCAAACCCCAGCGTATACTGGTGCTTGGAGTTATCTTTCTCTAGGCGCAGGACCTCGCTTTTTTTCTTTGTTGAACTTCATGAGATTCCTGACAGCCTGTTTGTCTAGTTAAGGCCTTTCTGAATGTCAGCATAGCTGTCTGGTGTGTTGGCCACTTCACAGTTTTCTGTCATCTGTGATCTTGCTGAGGGTGTGCTCTGTCCACGTCTTTAATGAAGATGTTGAACAGTATTCGCACCAGTATACCCCGAGAGATTCGCCTCTAACTGGACTTTGTGCCCCTGATTAAAGCCCTCTGAGCCTGTCCATTCAGCCAGTTTTCAGTCCATCTCCTTGTCCACTTATCTAACCCAAATGTTGTCAGGGTGCCTGTAAGGATGTTACAGGAGGCAGTGTCAGAAGCCTTAGTAGGGTCACAATACACAGGGCTCTGTACTCACCTACGAAGATAGTCACCTCTGTAGAAACTGTCAGGTTGTTCAAGTAGGGTTTCCCATGTGTAAATCCATGTGGACTACTTCCTTCATGTATCAGAAAATGGTTTCCAGGATTATATGCTCCATCACCTCCCAGGGATTGAGATGAGGCTGACTGGCCTGTTGCTTCCTGGATCTTCCTTCTTGCATTTCTGAATGTTTTAGGGCACGTGGCTTTCCAAAAAGAAAAACTTCTTTGTACTGGCAATCTTGATCCATGTTTACAGCTTCTACACACTTTGGTAACGTACCTATTAAGCAAAGCATATGATTCTCCTATTTATTGGTATTTTTAAGATAGGCGTGCAAGCTGGGAAATAGAATTTGCAGCCCAAAGTTCTGCTCCTGAAACTCAGATACCACGTTAACCAGTGAGTACCTTTCTAAGACAGAAAACAGTGTGACAGAGTATCACCCCACTGTTGATCTCTACAGATAGATGATTCTGTTGTGCATCTTTTCCCCGCCATCATAGCTTTCTAAACTTGTATTAATAATACAATTAATTAATAATATTGCATTATTTCTCTGTTCCAGGCCGAAATGAGCTGATTGCCCGCTACATTAAGCTGAGAACAGGGAAAACGCGCACAAGGAAACAGGTAAGTGTAAAGTTTTCCCTGTAAACATTAGCTGCTTCGGGCCACTAGTGACGATGAGGGCTTATGAGAACAAAACCCTTGCTGTTTGCTTGTGTTAGTTTCTAGCTTTGCATTAAGAGGTGGTTGTGCTGAGCTGGGTAATAGAATGGTGGGCAAAGTCAGCTCAGACACTTTGCAGTAGGATTGTAATGCTCCCAGCCTCACTGACACCTTTTTCTACTGTTAAACAGTGTGTGATTTTGTTTGGTCTTCTAATAAATGTTTCCATGGACACAGGTAGTCCTCTGTATGACAAGTCTTTGTTCAACCCAGACAGCAATGGTGATTTGAAAATACTTGGCACTTGGGATGAAAAAGGAACCTTTGTAATTTGGGAATGACAGTCCAGGCTATGCTGGACAAAGCAGTGAGCAACCTAGACCTTCTTTGGGTAGGGAGTTGATGGATGACCTCCAGATGTTCTTTCCAACCTAAATTATTCTGTGATGCATTTTGGCCCATATTAGATATGGGGAAGTTCCAAGAGTCCATATATAGTTGCTAGAAATATGGAATATGGGTGGGTTTCCCTTCTCCCAAGAGGAGGCCAAGATGGGGACCAAAGAGATCAGAATTCTCAATCCCTAGATTTAAGGATGGATTCTTTAATTTTGGACGTCTCTGGCTTGATAAAGCCATTTGAGTTGGAAAAGGCCTTAAATAATGCATCTTTGTTGATCCCCCCACCTTGTTTCATGATACTTAAGATATGTTCAGAAAAGCATCTCATTGCTACCTCAATCCCCCAGCCCTAAATAACTCCCTATTGCACAAGTTACCTAGAGCATGTTAACTTCTGGAAGCAGCTCTCAAGTACTCTGGAATGAAGGTGGATTTTGTCTTTCACTGCAGGTGTCTAGTCACATCCAGGTTCTGGCAAGGCGGAAAGCTAGAGAGATCCAAGCCAAGCTCAAGGTAGGATGGGTGTTCTTTCACATATCATGCAGGCTCCCTAAAGTCAACCACTAATCCATTCCCTCTTTGAATAACCTTAAAAAAGGGTGAGATTAGCCACTGAACTAAGATGGGGAGGGAGAGATACTTCCTAGGGAGTGTTGTGCAAGCACTGGTAGTGGTGTAGCTCTGTGATGCCTGAGGCAATTTTATTTAAAGAATAAAGAAACAATAACTTTAAGTTTTATGTGTCTGATTTCTACCTCCAGTTTATGCCACTGGCATCCAAATCTGAAAGATCCTTTGACCTGGGAGTATGCAAAGAGTGTTTACCTGAGAAGGAGGGGTTTATAGTTACAAATGCTGACCAGTAATCAGTCCCTGGTGTTGTGGTGGCCTTAGGAAAGGGTAGCCTTAGAGTTACTGCAGTGCTAGTTCCACCTCTACTAGTGGCAGTGATGTGGAGTCGTCTGTGAGAAAGTGTTCTGAGTTGGCATAACCACCCAGAGGAAGCAATAAAGCTAGCTGGCATGTTCTCAGGTAAAATGGTGCCAACTGACTAGTCTTTGCTTCTTAATTCAGGCCTGATTTGAAGAGGCCTGGGCTAATGAGAGACAAAACGGTTGACTACTTGGCTTGAGCAAATCTGCGTTTTCCTTTCTATAGGAAGAGCTACAAACTGATACCCTTGACATTTATTTCCACTCAGATTTGAAGAAGGGAGATGGTTTATGTGCTCAGACTGAATTGTCAGCAATGTCAAGAAGGTCAAGTTTATGTGTGACAAATGCACGAGAGGGTGTCTCCTCTCAATGTGAGCCACCCAGAAAGGGCTTGCCCAGCAGGATGTGAGGTCTGGTCCTTGCTATCACTGAGACAGCCAGAGGAGGAAGGTACATGCTGACCTTCCTGGTTTGGTATGGCAATAAGTGATCTGGAGGGAAGCGTGTTTGCTTCTCTGATCTTCCATGCTTCGGGTGATGGTGACGACCTGGCAGCCCTGTCCAGCCCTGACTGTTGAGTGGGTGGCTCTTCCTATCGTGCTTCCTCTTGTCTGTCTGGGCAACTGCTCCCTGGGCACCGGGAGAAGTGGCCTGTCTGTGAGTTAACTATCGGCCCTAAGTCTTGACCAGTGCTGAAGTGCACGCATCTCTATTGCAAGCAGTGATTACCTCTCAGTCACAACGGCACCCCCTTCCCCCCCCCATCCCATTTTATAAAATGGTGTTTTGTCTGTGGTTAGCTGGTTGTGTTTCCAGCTGCTCTGATAAAGAGAAGGAGCCTTAAATTACGACTGTCTGATTTAGTGCTTCAAGGTAGGGCTGCCTGAGCTTGGAACCTGTGGTGCTGCTAAGTGGTCAATTCAGGCCGAGGCCTGCTCGAGAGGCAAGTTAGAGCGGGTAGGAAACAACAACTGCTCCAGGGTGTTAAAAGATTTACTGCTGCTTCCATCTGTAACCTTGATTCTGTTCCTTGCATCTCACAGCTCTGGGATTTGACATGATTGAAAAGCCAGTCAGCCAAGCCTGTTTCCACTTAGCACACAGGAGCTGGCCATTTTTGTTCTCGGGGAACTAAGGTGTCTCAGCGAGCTCCCTGGAGCCATTGGTTGTTCTCCTTTTACACCACCCTGGGCCATGCTGTGAGCTCTGCCCAGCTGCCCGCAGTGAACCATTCCCCAGCACCACCGTTCCCTTCTGCCTGCAGAGGCAAGGCCGTGGCACGGGTACAACTCATTCGCTTCTCGCTTCTGCTAGTTATTTTCATAGAGCAAGGAAATGAAATCATAAAAGCTGCTGCCCTTCTTCCCAGTTCCTGC
>NW_010246334.1:12486-13010 GCF_000690775.1 Eurypyga helias
CACTCTTCATTCTCCATAGCGGGTATACTTCTTCATATTTGTATCCCAGAGATCAGAGCAGCTAATGCTGACTTTCCAGAGCAATTACTCTAATGCTACCATCTCCACACAAGTCTGGCTCTCTTCACGTGTGCTGTATGACTATAACTGACAGAGGTGGGAAAGTAGGGTAAAACTTAGAGAAAAATCTGTTCCCAGAAGTCAGTAGTTTTCTGTGTCCTGGGTGGCTAATAGATATCACCTGTACTAATGATAAAGAAGGAAATTGTGGTGCTATTATTATTATTGTTATGCATTTTGAGAATAATAAAAGTATAAACATTGCAAATGTTTGGTATAAGTTTTTGTCTTTTTTTTTTTTGTACTGGAAACACAACAAAAATTAATGCAGAACTGTTAGCTGAAAGCGAAAGGAGATGTATTCTACGAAAACGTGCTTTTTTCTAGCAGTCTTGTCAGGCATTTAAACAAAATGAAGAAACACAACAGGCATTAATAGATAAAATATTGGTTTCTTTTTTTTT
>NW_010246335.1:0-223 GCF_000690775.1 Eurypyga helias
CCGCCGGCCCCGAGATGGCGGCGGCTTCCGCCGGGCCGGGGAGGGGTGCCCCTCACGGCAACAGCCTGGGAACGGTAACCAGTCCCGGACTGGTGCCGGTGACGCTCCTCGGGGATACCCGGTACCTTTCGTCATCTGCCACCATCAATCAGCGCCCCGAAGCGCGGTCAGGAAACGGGGGCGCTCGCCGTTCCCCAGCGCGAGGCTGCGGCGGGCAGAGGTT
>NW_010246335.1:274-1351 GCF_000690775.1 Eurypyga helias
TCGGGGCCGCTCCGGCCTCCTCCCTCACTCCTCTCAGTCAAAGGCATCCGGGGTAGGTTAGGTCCAAAATACAAATTGGTAGGGAAAAAACAATTATTATTCTTAAATCCATGCAGGTTTATCAGCCCATCAGCGTCTCTCAGGCGTTTCCATGCATTTATTGCCAAAGTACAAACCTGGTTTGACCTTACTTCTGTCTTACTGAGGGAGAAGTGAGACTACGGAGGTTGGAGGTTTGCCTGTTCGCAGAGTGACTGGGAGACGGCAGAGAGAAGAATGGACTCCAGCCCAAATCCCCATCACGAAATACGTTACTACGCACGATCCAATACAAAGCCAATACGGGCACAATTCAGAAATAATCCATAGCATTTTAGAAACCGATGGGGAGCTTCAAGATTTTGCAACCATTGGGATTTTTCCAAGAGAAACATTTCTTCTCCTATTTTCAGCATCACCCCAGCCCTGTGAAAGTGTCCTAAATCCTGTGTCAGAGCTTGTGTTGTCATTTGGTCTCTACGACAGCTCTGACTTTCAGGCACACTAACATAGTTAGAAACTAAGCAAAAGACCCCCAAAATTTAACTGCCACAATTTACATACAAATGGTTCCGTATTAACACTTCTCCGCAAGCTCTGTGTCCCGTGAAACATGCTGTTAGTGGCCGCTAGAGGGAATGCTGGTTTTATTTGTTTCCACAGGTCTACATGGGGTAATGCCACGAAAAAGAAAAAAAATGCAATCACACACACCAAAATTGTACTCAGCATCAAAACACGCTCGGTATGCAGATGGCATCGGCACATCACTTTAAGAGCTGGCTTTTCCAACAAGTAATAGTTTGTCTGCTCATAAAGTCGTTGCCACCTATGAGCACTGTTTAGAGAGAGAAATTACTTTCAAAAACATGCAATATCTTTTGCTGTGTGAATTGGAAATTATTACTATTTATACGTATATATGAAAATTTATCTTAAAAAGAGTTAAAAAAACAAACGCCATGGAATTTAACTAAAATTCTTCTGTGCTTAATCACATAAACCAACCCTTTACTCGATGTCCGAGTGGAGATCGGT
>NW_010246336.1:0-1730 GCF_000690775.1 Eurypyga helias
CAGAGAAGCATAAGATGAGATAAAAAGTTGTCAACAGCAAAAGAAAGCATAAAGCCGGAGGGGTCACTGTGGTGACCAGTCGCATCGCTGGATCAGACAAGCGCAGTGACCAGCCCTGGTTTACGCCCACCTGGCCCCTTGTATAACCTTTTCTGGCTATTCCTCCCTGACCCCCTTCCCCTTCACGCTCCCTCACCAGTCTGCAGTTTCCTAACCCCCACAATATCCAGGAGCTGAGGGTTCTCATCCTCATCAGTCACAAAGTCCCGGGTCACCTGCAGTATCTTGACAGCCCATCCATTAGCATCAGTGATGAGGTTTGTTTTTCATCTCTGCCCCCTGGGTTTGTGTCTCTGCAGATCTTGTTTACAGCTTCCCCCTTTTCTTATTAATCCTTTTAGTATTGTCAAGGTACAAAAAAAAAAAACCCAAACCACTGTGTTTGCATAAAGCACAGGAAAACGTGCAACTGAGAAATGTGTCCTTCCTGCAGGACAAAAATCTCCCTGCGGCCACCACCGTGATTTTTGAGATGGGACAAAGTGGGGAGACAGTGAACACAGGATTCCCTCTGTTAGAGGGAATCTCTAACAGAGAGCTTTAAGCACCTGTGTAACAGCTGAGGAGCGCTGCCACTAGAGTTAGCCAAAGAAGGTGAAATTAAGACCCTCACCACTGCCAGTAATGAAGTATCCAGAGTTAAGACCTTGGCTGGAAGCAGCTGTCACATTAAATGAATTAAATTCAGAGTTGAAGTGATGAACTTGTGCATAGCACTAGGTTTCAGACAAGGAATGACATGGATTTCTGAAAATAGTAGCAGAAAAGAGTAGTAGTTTGGGAAAAGCCACAGATTGGACTTATTTTGAATGAATCTGTACTTTCTGGAATGAGATGTCTTGTTTGAAGCCGAGGGTCATTTACAATGCATGGATAAAAATGAATATGCTAACATAATTCCACGTAGATGTGATTGTAGCTTAAGTAGGCAAGATAGATTAAAATCTGAGTCATGGAGTAATCACTCTAGAAAAATGATATTGGAACAATTCGTGTGGTAGAAGTTATGTGTCACGATGAAGAGCTCAGTCTTGCAAACTCCCCGTATTCTTACATTTTTTAGCTTTCAATAAGATGCAAGGACATGGGGTTGTTTTCAAAAGATGAATGCTCATGCACATCACAGGGTTTTACTAGACACAAAGACCCCCAAACCAAAATATTACATTTTGGAGCACCTTGTCTTTGTTGATCTCCATAACGTTTCAAGGTGTTTTCCCTGAATCGAGGGTTAACACCACATCCTCCCAGCTGTGACACCCATCTAACCCAGGTTTCCTCCCTTACCCGCAGGCTCTCACGTGGGAAATTGGTTGCTGAAGAAGTTTGAGCAGGTGCCAATACTCGCCAAACAGGGTGCTGCGCCTGTTAACAATGTTGGAAGTCTACTAGCGGACGAAGACACATCTCACCCGGCTTTACACACTGGCAGTATGGATAATCCCACTTGACCTAGTTGCCTTCAACTTCCTTGGAGTCTGCAGGGAAAATAAGTGCTTTCTGGATACGATGTAGTTGGTTTCTGTTAGAGGTTCTGGTCAGGATTAGAAAATATCAGCAAAGATTTCAAGTTATTTCAGGTTTTAACTAGTAAAGCTTTTGCACGAGTATCATAGCATCACAGAATGGTTTGGGTTGGAAGGGACCTTACAGACCATCCAGTTCCAACC
>NW_010246336.1:2059-4676 GCF_000690775.1 Eurypyga helias
GGGGGCCTCCAGCCCGCGGAGCATCTCCGGGGCCTCCTCTGGCCTCGCTCCAACAGCTCCGTGTCCTTCTGCTGTTGGGGCCCAGAGCTGGATGCAGAGTAGAAAGACAAGATGTAGTTTTGAAAAAAATACCAACTACCTATTCTTCTGGATAACAGGACATTTTTTAAAGAGATGAAGAGGAAGGGGTATTTAACTATTTGCAGCCACCATTTTCAAGAAACTTGCTCGGAAATATGGCAAGAAGCCCTCTGCTCTGTCCTGCCAGCTGCCTGACATTTAGCTGATGTTCAGATTTAGAGCTACAAAGCTTGGGCTGACTTGCAACTGCCCCTTCGAACGCTGTTTTCCTAAACCATTGGATGTAACCGATAGGGAGGAGAGTCCTCAAGTTCTCCTTCGTTCATGGGGAGAGTTGATGGCAACTACCTACAACCTCCCACCTTGCAGAAGGAAGGTTGCCCATCTTTCACAAAACGGAGTAACTTATGTTTTAAGAGAAACAGTTAAGCATTCAATGATTTAACACCATTGGCAGAGCCTAATAAAAAAGGATTTTGCTGCTGGAGCTATTGTAGCCTCCGGAAAAGAGTCACTATCACCTTTGGAGGAGTGGGAATGTAGGACAAGAATGAAGACACGCCGTGACCCCATATACTTGATATTTCCCTGTGAACAGGAGAGCATACACATCATGTCACGTGGTCTTGGTTTGTGGAAGATCCCAAACATGTTTTCTCTCAAATATTGACTATATAAACACCTAGGTAGACTGCAAGCACCTTCTCTCTCTCCCTCCCACAACACACTATTTAGGGGGTAGCACTGCTTCTCAGCTTCAGCCAGCAGCACGTCCCATGATGACGGTAGGGAAATAAAGACGACCTCTACCCAGCCTCATTTCGGAGACCAAAGAGCTCTGCTTGTTGGTGGTGTTTATGCTGCTCAGAAGAGTAAAACAAACAAACGACTTTTGTTGCAACACTTTGGTCCAAGAAGACATGACTTGAATTTTTGCCTACAAGAGACCGTATGTGAAAAAATGACATGAAAACAAGCATGGTATTAGGGGACTGGGACAAATTAATCATACTTAAAGAGTAATTCAAACTTTCAACCGAAAGAATGCTGCTTGTTCTGAATTTGTCCTGCTGGATTGTATAGAAAAGCAGAAATATTAAGCGTTGTCCCTCTGCATGAATTATGTGATTGAAAAACAAGCTTGCTGCCTGCAAACTGGCAGGGAGTACCGGTCATTCCATTTGCAGACGATGTGAACTCAAGGAAATCTGGAGAATAACAGTTTTAAATGCTCGGAGATACGGAAAAACCTCTGAAAACGTTGGAGAGGACCGTGAGAAAGTTCATCGTTCTCAGGAACGGTACAGAGGTCTCGTGGCACGCCAGACTAGAAAGAGAAAGTTGTAAACCCAGAAGCTCCGAAAGGGAAAGCCACGTACCACAACACCCTGCTAGACAGCAGAAGTCCTCGCAGACAAAAACCAGCTGATCACTTTAATATTGCCTGTGGATAGTATTAAAGAGAAATGTTACACCTATTCTAAAGGTTTAAACCAGTCTCTAACTTCCCAGAGACCAAAAACGAGGACTGCTCTTGGAGCAGATCATCCACAGTGACCTTCCACAGGGCTCACCTTCTTCCTTACGGCCACTACCAGGGACCTGGTAGCAGATGGGACACTTGGAGGCGGATCCATCTGACATTCCCTGGGATACCGAACAAGCTAAAGAGATACCTGCCACCACGGTGCAGCTCGGATGCCCGGCTGATGGCAAACCAGGGGCTGTCAAACAGATTCCTGGTTGTATTTCCTCCACTCTGCTTTCTTCATTGGATTACATCATTAAGGTCTTTGATCCTGCTGGGTTAGTGAAGCAAGGGCAGCTGTAGCACGTTACATTCTGTTCCTCTGGCTGCCTTCCAGCTGGCTCCTCTTGCCACCACTTCCGTGACACCATCATGCTGCTCTCCTAGAAAAGACACTTTTCACTGCTCTCCTGGGAAGGATGCAAGAAGAATGCGGCTTGGCCCTCCATCTGAAACCTCCTGGAGGAGTCCAGAGGCTCCCTTTGTTATTCTGTACCAAGGAGCAGCACTCTTGAAAACATGAAGCCACGAACAACAAACCTACTGACAACTTGTGGTTTTAATTAAGTATTTGAGGGGGAAGAATGTGTTTTATTGTGTAAATCAAGGTCATCGGGTATTGGTTGATCATGTTAACAATGAAGGTTAAATTCCCAGGACGTGGGGTCTCTAGGGACAGGTTTCTAAAGCACTTAAGATGTAGAGAGGTGCCTAACTACAGGTCCCGAAAGTGTCTCTGCCCCATATTTCAAGTTACTCAGCACAAAGAGCAGCACTGGCCCTCCCCACCCAATACAATAGCCAGGTGTGGAGAAGTTGCAGTCATGTCTTCCTGTGGGTGAAACTTTCCTTTTTAAAAGTTCACTGCGCTAATATCCAACCTTCTCATGTCCACTTTGAATATCCAGAAGGCCAGACAGGATATAGGTGAGAACAAGTTGGACACCACGAACAAACCCAAACGCTGTTAGTACAGCTATATTCATCACAGAATCACAGCATGGTTTG
>NW_010246337.1:0-5120 GCF_000690775.1 Eurypyga helias
GGGCGGTGGAGGGAAAAGCCCATATTACTGTGTCTGAACTAGCAAACCTGGAATCTAATTCAGAAGGAAAGGAACAAAACAGATTCAGGGGAATCTGGAGAGGGATTTGGGGAGGGCAGAGGTTGTTCTGAACTAAAAAGAAAACTTACAAATGTATCACAAGATGAAACTGGCAATGCACCTGCAGAAAAATAGACCCAACATGAAAGGAAAAAAAAAAAAAAACAACACCCCACTGTGGGCTATTGCAAGTAAAAGCAATAAATACTTCAGTTTGAGATTTATCACAGTCTGCCATCAATGTATAAGGAAGATTTCAGTAGTACTAGGCCAAATGATGATTACAAACTTGCAAAATGTTTCAATAGGCTAAAATACTAAAGTGAAAATGAGCCACAGAAAGATTATTCCAAGACAGAAGCTGTAGAAAGTGCTATCCCAGCTGTCAGCCTAGGATTAACTGGGCTGGAGCTATGATCTCATATTCCCTCATATGAGATTTCAAAGACAAATTATGCTGAAAACCACATCACTGACATGTATCAGGAACCAACCGAAGCAGTTGAAGAATTGCAGTTCAAGGGACTCTCTAAAATTTGGTTACATTACCTGAATCAAACAGCAGACCTTCCAAAAACAAACTTTGCATCAGAGAAAAAGTACTTTAGAATGCTAAAATAGCATTGGCATTGCTTTCTCCACTCCTTTTTGTGTAATTGCATAATGCGAAACATAAACCTAAACCTGGTTTTAGCTGTAGCTGAACAACTTTGGTGGAGAAACGATCCAAAGCCTGTAGCACTGAGATGGAGCCTGAGCCCCAGTAAGCATCTCTTCAGTCCTGAAAAGGGTGAAAGTTAGGATCTCAAAACTTTCAAAGAATATGCATTGCTAAAGCACCAGCTGCACAGAAGCAGCAAAGGTGTGTAAAAAGACCACTGAAATGGTTACTTGGGAAAATTGACTCCTAAATTATGCAGAAGTTCAAAGGCAGAAGAACGGCAACATTCACTGCCAAAGTGCCAGCGGAAAAGCCCTCCTAAAAGACATGGGCAGTGCTGCCTAAGTAGTAACAGGGTACACTGAGAAGAAGTTAGTGTCGTATTCAAGAAACGAATCACAGGTCATAAACATAAGCGACCAGGCTAAAGTGTAGTAATATTTGTCCTGATTGCCAGTGGTCACAAAGAACACACGTTCAATGCATTTTCAGATAGTGAAGGAAATCCATCTGATATTCAAAATCTCACTAGGAAATGTTTGTTCAAAGGAAGGCCATATTCAGCACTCCAGAAAGCTGAAGTGTATGACATTGAATGGGAGCACAGGAAGATAGAACTTAAGCGCAGTGCTTATTTTCATCTCATATATTACAGTGCTGTACCACGCACCAGTGAGTTGGATGGAGTAATCTGTAATAGACTTCACTCTCAAGGAGGTGTGTACTCCTCACCATGCCTGTAGCTCTTAAACTCGGCAGCCCCAAAATACCTGGGCTTCAAGCCACACCACAAGCCTTTCGTGAGCTGCAGGATGCTGTGCTCTGTTTGTAACTCCCTACAGAGGCCTACTAGAGAGTAGTTGGAGAATTGCTACGAGGAGAATCCCCTGCCTTCACTGAACATGGTTCAAACAGGCTTTCACAAATACTTGGGAGTTCATGTTAATCAGACTGGTAAAGAGTCGCCTAGAAAGGCTTTTGTGTTAGTGTTATTAAGTATCTTGTGTTATTAAGATCTTGATAGAGAATAGGTAAAAGTCAGAAGTGACCATATTCCTCACTGGTAGTGTGTGAAAAGATGGAGGCTTACATTTACCCACAGATGTCAGAGACTCAACCAGATTATTCCCGTAGACATACTATACACAGAATTCAAGAGAACTTGATCATTTAAGCCATAATCAGAGAAATGCTGTGACCCCTGCTAAAACAATTGGTTACAGGTCAGAAATGTTGTTAAGATGTGACCCAAAATCAGCATAGTCCCACCCAAGGATGGCACATTTACCCAGGACGAATCATGACTAAAATTGCCCCACTTCAGATGTATAGCTGTCAGTGTGTCACCTCTGACAAATGTCTTGGCAGCTGTGAAGATGCAATTCATTCTGGATTTTGTCTTTGGCTTTCTGGGCCTCCTGGTCCAGCTTGGTACTTGGCAGGAGCTAAGTGGTGAGCACAGGTGGCCGGAGGTGGGGAGGGTGGACAGGGCAAGGGCCATCCTCCTTCTGCAGCAGCTAGCTGTTCTTGTTGCTCAAGCCCTGGCAAAAATCCACCACCCACCTGGTTTTAAATGGAAAAATCAATCTTCTTTATCTTTGATCGCAGTGTATCTTATCCCCAAGGATTTCTAAGTGAACAAAGAGCATACATGCCAATATTCACTGCATTTGTGAATGGGTTCATACTCCTTAGGGGCTTACTTGCATCGCTACAGAATTAAATGGAAAATTTCTCAAATATCTGGGATTAATAACGGGATCTCCCTCCTAATTTGCCAGGGTTTGCCTACAATGAAGAATTCAGGTCTTATGTGGAGAATATTAGAAAGGTTTTCAACAGTCAGTGGAGTCATGAAATCAAAGGTAACCTAAACAAACATGATTTGTTTATGTGATGAGTGCCCTGCTAGATCAGGTCTGATGGACAATGCTCCATACTGAAAATCAGATATCCATCCCTCCACCAGCGTCAGGAAGAGACACTGGCTTAAAAGAGTAGAAATAATAAGTAAAAATGAAAACTGGAAAAGCAGATTTAAGTATCTCATGCTGTTCTGGACCATTTTACAACAATAATTAGCCTGAGCTGAATGAAAAGAAGGTGGAGAGGATGGCAAAGCTGGCCAGAGATACAGGATTACTTCTGTGCTAATCCAGTAATTCTGAAGCAGAACCCTTTATGCTGAAAAAAAGCTGACCAATGGAGAAAAAAAAAAAAAAGATAAAATCTATAAAGTCAAGAACGACAGGGAGAGGGTGGTTAACAACAGTTGTTGCTTGCCTCTCCTATTACGAAACCAAGCATGTATTGGATTAAATGAGCAGGTGACCAGCTTAAAGCAAACAAAAAGAAATGCTTCACACCATGCATGGTTAGAGCTGGGGAGTAATTCACCGCAGAGTATGTTCAGTGGTGTAAATGTACATGATTTCAAAAATTGACTGGGCAAATTCACAGAAGAAATTCCATCACAGTCTATTAAATATAGATGTTATCTCTGTCTTAAAAAAAACTTGAAACCTAGATTTCTGACATCTAGGAGTCAATTTTACACACATGTCCTGTTCCCATATTCTTCTCTAATCATCTAGTATTGGCTGAAGCTGAAGTCAGCTTATGCTGTTAGATTTGTCTTGGTCTAACCTGGTATAAACTCTCCTTGTGTTCTTTAGATGAGAAGTGCATAAAGGTCCCGAGAATATTTAATCACATTTTACGGAAACTAAAGACTCAAAAGAGCCCAATTCTTTTAAGGGAAGTGACTTCCACCTGTCATAGCAAATGCATCTGCCCTGCAAGAATTATAGAACAAAAGGGGAAAAGAAAATAAAGAAGAAAAAAATAAACACCCATGAACTTGGTCAGGAAGCAAAAACCAAAGTTTCACAAGGTGGGGGAGTAGGGTCAACTCCAAGGGTGACAAACTCTTTCAGCAGTAGGCATGGAAGAAAGCCCCAGATATTCCTTCAGCGTTCTTCAGCTTTTCAAGTGACTGCTGCAACCCCTCACCAATGTGTTGCTCTTTGGTCTGGTCATACAAACCCTGTTTGTAATCCAAGCCTCTGCAAGGGGCTTAAGGGAAGCATTACCTTCTCTTAAAACTACACAGCAAGGAAAGAGAGGGATAAACCCATTAAAAAAGTGGAGCTAAAATGGTGGTCACTGTGATACTGGGCAATGGAGGCCACAACTATCAGTGCAATGGGCACCACCATCCCATTGCACAGCCATTGCTGAAGGATTTTTTCTTTCCATTGCAGAAGTACCTCAGAATCCAGTCCAGTCTTCAGCCAGAAGAACTACATTGACAGAAAGTGCAAAGTATTCAGGAAATGGTTTTATTTCGATAACAGATAAGTCCGGTTCTACAGGTAAGACCCAGATTTGGGTGTGGAAATGTAAGAGACCACGCCAAAAGAAGTGCAGCCTTTGGTGTTGGAGTCTTGGAAGGTGCAGCAAGCCCAGGGCAGGCTCTTTAGCTCCAGCACATGCAGCTGGTGGCCAGGCTTTACCCTGCTTTTCACAGGTTGCACCTAGTCAAATACCCAAGAAACCACCCAGGGGTGCACACTGCCACCAGGCACCTGATCCATGTGGAGTTGGAGGAGGCGCTGGCATCTTTCTGCATGGTGAAAGGTGAGCTCTGAAAAATCTAAAGCACCTCAGCCTGTGTGCCAGTGTGGCTGCATGGAAGTGCCCCAAACTGTGCCCAGGGCACTCTCTGATTTTGAATGAAGGGCCAGGGAGAGTTGGTAGGCTCATCTATTCCCTGTCCCAGCAGAGGGGGCTCCTGGGTGGTCTGCTCAGGTACAGGCTCCCCAGCTGTAGGAAGGGTGTGTGGCCCAAGACACTGTGTGGTTCTCAAGGGGCACTGTCCTCCAGAACCCATCAAGGGAAGACAATTGTAGGTCCACCCACCCTGGCCCCTGCACAGTGTCCCTGAAGGCACCACCTGAGCCAGGATATGCACCGCTCTGATAAAATGTGGAGTGTTCTGTATTTGTGTGCAGGAATCCCGTGCATAACATCTAATTAAAATTTATAATGAATATTAATAAGCCAAAGCAATTAAAAAAAAAAAACAAAAAACAAAAACAAAACCACAGATTATTCAGAAAAAAAGAACAAGAATAAAAGCTCCAGACTCAATATCTACAATAAATACTCCAAATGAACAACTTTGAGTCACAAGCGGCAGGAAACTACGGACGACAGCACCCGAGGTCCCGAGTTGCGCGGGTGAGTGTGTGGCCCATGAGAGGGGCAGCCCCGCTCCCCCGAGGAGGACGGCGGGGCGGCAGGTCCCAGGGAAAGGAATGGGAAGTTGGTCGGCGAAGTTCCAGCTTTTCCGTGAAGGGGGTGGGAAGGTGGTACCCCCAAAACGCTGCTTTTCCTT
>NW_010246338.1:0-3262 GCF_000690775.1 Eurypyga helias
CCACCGTGGCTCACAAACGCGAACTCGAGGGATCAGCTCCCCACCCACGGGGCACGACCCCAGTTTAACCAGCTACAGCCCAGCCACGCAAACAGGTTCTCAGTCCCAAAGAAACGTTTTAAGTTACGTTCACAGGCTTAAACTTTCACCAGCCTGGAAAAGTCCCGAGTAAGTAACACTGAGCCCTGAAGACCCGATTAATTTTGGCAGCCCCAGCAGGACCCCTGGGGACAGCCTGGCCCTGCAAAGGCTGATCCCCGTCTGCGGTTCCCCAGTTAAACTCTTCCCTCTCCAGTCACAAGACAAACTCCCAATTAAGTGAGGGAGGTTCTCGGCGACTTTTGGCCGCAGGGCCCGAGGTTCTGAGAAGCTCACAAAGCCATTTGCTCCAAGGTTGTCACCACCCAGCACCCAACACGAGCACCAACACGGCTCTACGACCGCGAGGACAGCGAATGCATCAGCCCCCGGAGCGTCTGAGTCGCCCACGAAGGTGCCCGTGCTGTAAAGAGCGAGGGCTAACAGCGAGCACGTGGCGCCAGGACACGCCAACGCACCCGGCGTCACCGTCAGCGGCGGGCTGCAGCCTGGTCTCCCACTCCGCTGCTCCCCACCACCTCCCACACCACTCGCCGATCGAACGAGCAGGCGCAGCTTAGCCCAACAGCCCCAGCAACAGCACCGCAGCAGCACACGACCTCAGACCCAGGAGGGGGAGGTCCAACGCAGCCGAGCCCCGAAAAACTCAGAATTCGACCGTCCCCCGGCACCATCCGGCATGCTCCCTGCTCCCGCCATCCGGCTGGGACCGGCTTTCGAACCCCGCCTTGTTCCAAACAGACGTGTCGGAAGAGGAAATTCCCCGTCAAAGACTGAACGCACCACTGTGAACCTACCACGCCACTGAGACAGCGACACGGTGACACAGGTTTTGTGACAGACAGCGACTCCCCGCACGCACACTGCGCACATCCATCCCCATTTCACCGCCCTCCCCCCAGGCACTGCAAACCCGTGGGAGCTGATCGCCCTTCTCCTGCCCAGGAACAGTCTAGGCTGGCAACGACTCGCAGGTACCTCCCCTCCGCCTGCCCAGCACCGTCCCTTCAGGGTGGCTGAGTGAAACTACGTCTGAAAGAGGAGCATCCATCTCTGTGCTCAGGGTTGTGTCAACAGCTGGAAGGAACTGGGGTTCCCTCCCACGAACCCCCTTTCTGCAGACAAAGGCAGCGCACCGACAGGCCAGACTTGTAAAACACAGCCCAGGCTTTTCCACGGCTGTAAGCGCTTTTTCTTAGGCGGAAATGGCTGGTTTGGCTTCAGGGAATTCAACACCCTGAAGGCGGGTGTGCCCCGAGGTCTGCACGCCCGTCCTCTTGGTACAAATGAGCCACATCATTCTGCTTCTCCCCTGAGATGACAAACCCCTCGACTAGTGAACCCGTACCACGCCTCCTTCTCCTATACACACAAGTGGTTTCCTGCTTTAAAACTGTACTTTGTATTCTAAAAAAAAGTATTCTTTTAAAACACGGCAGGAATCCTTAAAATTGATTTTTGAAGAGCCCAGCAAAACCGCCCAACCCCGCGGGCTTCCTGCCGAACATCTTTGCATAACGTCCTCCTGTTACAAGAGGCGACTTTCTAGCCCAAACCCAGTAAATAAAGTTTTAATAAATAGTGCCGATTTTTGTATTTACAATATATTCTGAAGGCAAATATAAACCTTTTCAGTTGTGCTTGTAAATAGATACTGCAGTTATTAAACCTACTTCTGCTGGGAAAACTACGTGCCACCTTCTACCACAGGACTGATGACCACCACCGCCTCGTGACAGCTCCCGGTGTTGACCCCACCGCTGCCCCCCAGCCGCTGATGGGCTGTTCTCCAGGGGTGAGGTGGAAGCTATACAACGTTTAAGGACACTTCAGCGTACGAGTTTTCCTCGTGGTTTAATCCGCTGTCGCACCCGGTACTTTAACAGTGAGGTTCCTTCTGGTGGAGGTGACGTGACGCTGCTGAGCCAGGAACGAGCGCCCGGGACCCTCTCTGCAGGCCCCGCTACTGCCAACCAGCCTCGCTTCCATTCCCAGCTTCTGAAGAGTCAGGCTCTGCAAACGAGAGACCAACAGGCTGTGGAAGACCAGAACCGTCCGCCTTTCGCACCCACGGCTGGCGCTGACACCCACAGGTTGTGCTCCCACGTGCCCCCTCGCTGTCGGAAGGGGCACGACCAAGGATGACTGCCTGCGCCTCCACTTTCCCCTCCCGTGAAGCTGGCCCGTTATTGCGTGAGCCCTCCGCACTGACCTTCCTCTTTGATTTCTCATGCCAGACTTCCTTTACGAAACTCTATTTAAACATTGCCTCACAGGAACAACTCGCTCCAGCCCCTTCCACAGCAACCCAGCGTGGGATGTCCCGACAGCCCTTGCAGCGTGGGGGCGAGAGGACACTCTGGCTCTGTTTCACAGAAGCTGTGCTAAAGACAGGGAACCTCTGAACCAGCCTCCCTCTGCCTCCCTCCCTAACCCTAACCCTAACCCTCCAGCCAATAGCACTGAACGTGCAGGAGCGCAGCCTGCCGACTCCAGCCGGAAGCTCCTGGCGGCCAACAGCGCGTCGCCGGCACGGAAGGCCTGGGCCGCATTTCAAGTCCATCCCAAAGCGCAGGGGATGAGCACAACGCGGAACTAAGCAGTTTCCCAAAGTCATTTTCCTAAAATATTTTCCCTTCCAGCCGGAATCAAAAACGCTGATGCTGCTGGTTCCCGAGGCACCTCAGTGGGGCTGGAAATTCCAGCCAGAGCTCGCTCCAGCCTGTATCGTGGCGGGAAGTCAGAAGGAGCCAGTGGCAGCGCCATCTCATCGTACACCACGGCACTGGGGCTGCGCTCCTTGCCTCAGGCCCGTTTCTAGACACGGGGCTGCGCCAACCCGTGGGTTGGGGTTTCGGCCCCCAGCAGCCGGAGCAGTCGCGTCCCCTCCCAAGCACCGCACCGGGAATCCGGACGGAAAACCACGCGAGACGCGATGCAACCGTCGCCTTGAGCAAAACGCGTTTTCCTGGACTCTGAGCCACCACCATGTTTTCTTCCAACCCACCTTGTTATACCACGCCGTCACAACCAGCTTCTCCTCATAGTCACGTAACTTCGCAATCTTGCACTCGGCCTGCAAGGAGACAACCCAGAACCTCAACTGAAGCCCCAGCACAACCCGCGTTCACCCAGGGCAGCCAGGAGGGCAGCGACGCGACGC
>NW_010246338.1:3284-11876 GCF_000690775.1 Eurypyga helias
CCAGGCTCAGTGGTGTAACCAGACGCCCCCATGGATGATGGAGAGGTTGCAGACCACCCCAGGAAGAGGCTAGACCTCACACAAGCTGCAGTTCAACTTACAAGCACGCCTGGAGGGGGAGTGGAGGCGCATGAAAGTCTGGGGGTAAAAGGAAAGTCCGCAACTAATTCAGTAACTTTTTTACCTGAAGCCAAAGGCAAGAACGGATCTCTGGGGATGAGATCCCCATCCCGTTACGGAACTGCTATTCCGTAGGATACGGACCCAGCACAGACACACACAAGAAAGCTGAGGCCACAGCCTTTTAAGTCAGACCTTTCAGCCTACGAACTCGCGGGGAGGAATTCTGTCTTTGCTGCGTAACTGTTCTAACCAGTCCCATCCATATTCCTATAAAACTGAATGCAGCACTCCAACATTTTTTCATTGCCAACAACCCATTCGGGATCTGGGCCCAGCAGGTTTTACTGAATTAACAGGTTGACTCTTCTGTGTAGTTTCAAGAACTCCAGTACAGGAAGCCACCGGTATCAGAGGCCCCGTAAGTGAAACACGCTTCAATCCCTAGTCCCTCACGGGAGTAAGTTTCATTGCTGCTGGAAGAGGTCAGAGACCGCAGCTCTGTCAGGGCCAAACTACGAGTCCAGTGAAGTATTTCACATGGTTTAGGAAGAATCCAGATTCGAGTTTCTCTGTACACCAAAAAACGCTGTTGAACAGTAAACAGCTCCAAGAGACTCTGCCGGGATCCCGGGCTACTTAAGCCAAGGTTGGATGGTCTGTGCAGGTTCTAACCGACTGCAGCACTGAAGGGCACTGGGTCATTAGGAAACAGCAACTGGAATGTCCAGTATCAGAGACAGCAAAGTGTATTAGAAGTTGCTATTATTAAATACATGTAAACTTTTACCTCTAGTGCTTCAATTCTTTTGTCTTTCTCCGTTATCTGTTTTCTGAGCAGCATAATTTCTGCTGACGCTGGATTTAGCTTGGGGTCTAAGGTTTTTATCACCTGCACAAGGCAAAGGCGAAGCGTTACAAGCCAGGTTTGACTCTCAACAGCTCTGCGTCCCCTTTGCGCACAGCAGACCCACACAGCAGACAGTGCTCCGCGGGCAGTTCGGACGGGAGCCAGGCTGTTCCACTGCGCAACTGAGGTACCCAAGGGTGCAGAGGATTCACTGGCGCATGCCACGCTGGAGCCTGCCCCCGTGCTCGCACACTCGGCAGACTGCACGAGCACTCTGACTGAAAGGGCAACATGCAGCTACTAATTTTAACTGGGACGTGGAGGAGGGGGACTCCAATCAGTTAGGTGAACAAGCGATGAGGGAAGATGCGTATGTTCAGAAACACGCCACTCACGTTTCTTGCTTTCTCAAGGTACATTTTATATCTTTCTTCCATCGCTTTCATATCCTCATCCTTTTTCCGCAAAGCTGCTTCCAGCTCTCCAATCTTCTGGGCTACGTACAGAAACGATGAACAAAGTCACACAGAACGGAAACAGACGTCCCGCTTTCAAGGCTCCTGCCTTCTCTTGATTTAATCACCCCCCAAATAAACTTTCTACCTGCTACACTATCTCCTAAGTTCTTGTTGTTGTTTCCGTTGTACCGTAAGGTCCCACCTGACCCTAAACTCCCACTTCGCAGCATACTGTTCAACAAACCAAGGCCCATAGACCTCTCCCGGCCCAGCCCCGTGTCAGGTTTAAGCTGAGCTGGGGCAGAAAGCCTCACCCAGACAAGCAGCCCATAGTCCATGGGAATAATTTCAGAAGAAACAGAGCACACCCTCTTGAAAAACCCCAAAAAGCCCCACAAACCAACTTACGGTTCTGACTAACATCGGGCTGGAGCTCTGCGAGATCAGCCTCCTTCTTCTGCAGCTCATCGTGAACCTCATTCAACTTCTCCCTGGAAGGAAAGGCGAGAGGCTGGGCTACGGATTAAGCTCACAAACGACTCTGTGTGCAGTTTTAAGAGCTGGAGGCTGAACCTTGATGGTGGAGGTGTTTAAACAACTACTGTCAACTCCAGCAATGCTTTTGAGTTTCCACAGAAATATTTTTAGTATGGATTTCTGAGAACCCACAGAAGTTGTGACTTCTGAACTGAGAGTCATTTACCTAAAACTACGACCAAAACCAGAAAGTGAAGACAAAACCCCACAAGCCCCAGCACCCCCGCCGCAGGAATTACACCTGCTGAAAGGACGGAGGCATTCCAGGGGGCCGAAGGACATTTTGCATGCTGCAGGACGGGGTCAGCAGTCCCCTCAGAGTCAGAACAGTTCAAAAGCGAGCGGTTAAGCGGATGCAGGTATTACAGATTATCACGGCCAGAGAAGACCAAACTGAAGCGCTAATACTGAGCCCGCTACAGGACTCCCCCATCAGTGGCTGAGGACAAGTCATCCCTGCAGACAGTCAGACTGGTCTGCATGAAACACCCCTGAGGAGGCGGGCGCCTTACTTACATGTGTGCTGCCAGCTTCTGCTTCAGGTTGCTGGACTGCGGAAGGCAAGAGTTCAGACTGTTACATTTCAGTATCTCACACCGCGCGCTGCTGAAGTGCTCTTACCAGTCAGCCAAGAACACTCAGCGCTCCTAAACAGGTCAGACCAAATCCATCCCAGGAAAACTGCCTTGCCATGCTTTTCCATGACATTTTTTGCATCGCACTACACCAATTCCAGCACCTTTTTGGGTAAGCTATCCTGCCCGCCGTACCACCACCTAATGACAAAACTAGAGGGTTTCAAAAGTAAAGCAGCAGGTAGAAGTTACATTTCCTCCAAGAAGGTGGAAGAAGAAATCCCATAAAACATGAGCTTTCCAACTGAAAAGCAGCTGGGGGGTCTCGTGGCTTCTCATCCCATGAAGACTGAGCTCACCTGCTCCGAACACAGCGGAGCCAAGTCTGCGTTACGTGAACCGGGGAAGCGGTTTTCGGGACACGCTGAACAGCCTGAACTGTTTCAGGTCTTTGGAAGGTACCTCTTTGGGCTGGGGGCGAGGCCGGGTGGTGCTAAAGGGCCTCAGAACTCGCTCACTCCTACGACAGGATGAAACTAGTGCACTCCAAAGTAACGGCTAACAGAAAGGCACCAAACCCTAATCCTGCCCCCCCGGCAGTTCTCGGCACTGGGCACAGTGAAAAGGAAGAGGGCATCGGAACAAGCGACTGGATGTTACACTGCTGGATTTTAAACACAGCTGTCTTTGAGGTCAAGCAGCCGAACTTCCACTTACTCCTTCAGCCCTGGATCCCTGCTCCTGTAGGGTCTTCTGCAGATCTTCAATCTGCTGCTGTAGCTCCCCAATACGCTCTTCATTTAGCCTTTTGGGAAGGAAGGACACTCGTTACCCCCCTAAAATTAGAATTCTCTGTTTCATGCCTGGACGATGATTTTTCAGAGGCGTTACCCAGCAGGACTTAAGCCACTAACAACCTGATTGCAAACGCTTTTAGTCTGACTTGAACCTCCACCGAAACACACCCACAGCAGCTTTATCAGGCATTTTATACTGAAAGAGCTAGGATCATCGAAGTTTTGAGGAAACGTCACTGCCCCGAATCCGCACGTCCTAGTACAGTGCTTTCAGCGCTAACTGGCAGAGGAATCCAGACCGGACCCCAGTGCTACAGTGCGGTTAGGCTGCAGCTCTAGCAACGGTTTATATCCACTCTCGGCCTACCAAGGATCGTTCAGCGCAACTAAGAGCTCCCCCTAAGCAACATTCCGGATCCACCACGTTCCACACCACCACATTTAAGCTACCTCCCTGCTCGATTGCTTCACAACCCGTCATTAATGATCAGACTGGCGAAAGGAAACAGAGAGCAGGCCTCCTGCCCGGCGCGAAGTACCGACGCAGGCCGCGAGGCTGCTCCGGAGGTCCACGAATCACTGCTTCCTACATTTTAAGGTGCTGTTTCACCCATCACCTTTTCTCAGTTTCCAGCTCGTTCACTGTCCCATGCTTCTGGTCCAGCTGTTCCTGGAGCTGTGCAATACGTTCGTTTTCTGATCCCTCCTGTTTTAACAGGAGCATCTTGTTTTCGTGCTGCAGCCGGATGAACATTTCTCTGGACCCAACGCAACAAAGAAAGACACTTAATTAGGAAAGCAGTGACTAAGGGCAGGACATAACATTCCCGTCAGCTCCCGACCTTCACACGAGTGAATAAATTCTGCTGCTGCTGTCCTCCTCTGCTGGAGTACGGGGCAATGTTTTATTAAAATGGAACTTACTGTTTTCAAACACCACAAGGGTTCAAGAGAGATGAACGAAGTCACTGATCAGGCACTCCCAACCCAGACTTCAAACCTAACGGCAGCCAGCCTTGTGCCCGTCTGCCTCGGTCGCTGTGTTATACCTATCCGCCCCGGCAGCGCAAAGTGAGAACGGTTCCGCTCCTTCAAGGGAATGGCTCAAGCCAAACCTTACACACAGCAATCCAAAACACTTTTAAGAAGAGTTTAAATTGAAAGTGGGGAGGTTTAGATGGGACATCAGGAAGGAATTCTTCCCGCAGAGGGTGGGAGCACTGGGACAGGTTGCCCAGAGAAGCTGTGGATGCCCCATCCCTGGAAGTGTCCAAGGCCAGGCTGGATAAGGCTGAGAGTAACCTGGTCTAGTGGAAGGTGTCCCTGCCCATGGCAGGGGGTGGGACTGGGTGAGTTTTAAGTTCCCTTCCAACCCAAATCACTGTGATTCTGTGATAAGAAACAATGCAAAGTAACCACAGAATGGAGAAATCATTATGAACAGCTACAGGGGGGTCCAGACAAGCAGCACGGAACAAAGCAAGAAGTGGGATAACAGTCATGTTGCCAAAATACTGAACATTCACAGAGACAATATTCTGCCCCATTCTTGAAAATCCCAACACAACCTCAACCTGTCTTACCTATACTCCACTGGCAGAATCTCAGCAGCAAGATTCTCGTGGCTTTTAACGTGAGCTGCACCTGAAATCGCACAGCAACTTTAATTCAACAAACGCGCAGTCGCCACGATACGTGAAACCACACCACACGGGTGAGGCAGTACCTGCTTGGCTGAGGTGGTCCTGCTGCATCTGCGAGTAGCGCAGCTCCTCGTTTGTCTCTCGCAACGCGTCGCACTGCACCAGCAGCCGCTAAGGAGACATGTGAGGTGGAACTGAGTCGTGCTGCGCCACTAACACCCAAGAGCATCAACGAGGAGTAGTACCGACACACACAGCTTCGAGGACTCTTTCTGATCCGTATACACTCACGAGACTCTCGACTTCGTTCTTACGATAGCCCGAGTTCTGGACAGGTTTTCCTCACGCAGAGCATTTCAGAGCCCTCTCAGATGTTCAAACAAACTCACCCAAGAGCCTCACCTCTCTTTCCTTGATTAAAGCTTCGTGTTTCTCTTCAAGGCGCTTCATTTCGAACGCTAGCTTATCCGCTCGCTTCGACTCCTCAGACAGCTTGTTATGAAGCTCCTGCACCTTTGACAAGACAACATTCAGCACATTAATGTTGCAGGGTGCCACCTCAAAAAGCCACATTCAAACCTTCACTCCTGCCCAATCCAGCCAAAATAAAGAGCTGGTCCTCCATGCCTGGGGCATGGGAGATGGGATGTGGGATAGGGGTGGTGTGTGCGGGGGGGTTGTTGTGGGGTTTCTTTGGTTTGGTTTGCCTTTTGGGTTTTTGGGTGGGTTTTTAACGTCTAGCTCCCGCATCTCCTAATTACTCTTGAATGAAGTGAAACTGAAACAGAACTTCTACAGTTCAACATAAATTTCCGTGAAGAGAGTTAAGAATATGACGTGGCAGTGACCTCAGTAGTAGCCGAAGGACCTCTCCCAGGCCCAGACTACCTCGGTTACAGTAAGGGAACAACCAACCAGCCGAGAGGGCAGCTACAGTCAAGCTGCTATTTCAACACAGGGAAAACCCGGAAGCGAGTGGCGGAGTGTGACGGAGTTTTCACAAGTAAGAAATCCTAAGGGAAAGTACAGGTTAAGCCCATGGGCTGCCGAATGAAGCTGTTCAATTGCTTTCACTGAAACATAACTAGAACGAATGTCTCCAGGTCAGAGGCCCACCTGAGGAAAAGCAAGGCCCGAAGCCCAGGGGCAGCCTTACCTGCCTTCTGTAGGTTTCCAGCTGGGCGCGTGCTGCGTTGGCTTTCTTCAGCTCCTCCTCCAGACTGACCGTGTTGTGCATATACATCATGTTGGTTTCCTGCAGAGATCTGACTTGTCTGCGGAAGTCGTTCAGATCCTGCAGCTTTTTACGGTACACCTCAACCGTCGACTCCAGCTTACTTGCCTTGTCTGCAGTAGTCCTGGAAGTACGAACAGGAATTAGAAGAGAGAAGGCGTTCCTTCCAAAGATGAAAAGGCCCAAATTCACGTGCAGTCCAGCTGTTTTCAAAGGCAGATGCGCCATGCTTGGCAGGAGTTAAATCTGCCCAACTCACTTTTCGATGTGTAAGCAATGCTAATGTGCACTATGCACGCCCGCTTACGAAAACTGCCACCACCACGGGGCGTGAATGGGAGTAAGGCCGATTCACAGCCCAGAAGCACAGCCAGGGCATGCCTGTCAGGTGTCCCTACGGAATTCTGTGGGGCGCAACGTAAAAGTGCCTCAATGTCCTGCGCTGGAAGGTCACTTCCAAGTGTTGTACCTGGTAAGGAAGAACACGCAGATGCTCTCCCTGCGGGGTTATATACAATTACACCTCGTTAGAACATAACTGCTCGACGAACGTGATCATTGGCAGACATGACCAAGGATTACCACAGCAATCTGTGGTAATGTCTGCCATCCCAGATCGCTAGAAGCCAGTGAAAGAAAACTATGAAAGGAAACCTATAGTTAGGATTTGTTTCAGATGTTGTTTAAGAACCACTGTAAGTCAGACACCTGAAACCACTTTCCTGCCCCTGTTCTGGTCGTACTGTTTTACAAACAGCAGGCCTGCCTTTGCAATAGGATTTCTTCGAGCATGTCTTGGGTGGTCTGGGGTTTCATTCTGTTTACACAAGCTGGACTTTTGTTCTCAAGGTTACTGTGTATTTCATCTTCATTTCATTAATCCCACTGCTGACCCAAATCCAGCCTGGAATGCTGACACCGAAAGTCAGCTCCAAGTTCTAGCTGCATATATGCTTTTCTACACCAGAAAAGGCAGCATCTCGCCAACCCAAACGTCCCCTTAACAAGGATGTACACAAAGCCCCCCACCCAACTTCTTAATTCTCCCAGACCTTCATCCTCCATCCCACAGGAAGACGAATGATCTCTTGATCCACTAATCCCGCTTCACAGGTAGAACGTAAAAACTCCACGCGGCTGATCTCCCGCAAACACTAGAGGCTGTGCCTGAAAGGCCACACTCCGTCTCTGCCTCGCCAACGAGCCCTTCTCCAGCGTTTATCTTCCATCCTGCTCAGGTAGGATCTAGCTGCAGAACTAATGCCTGGAAAAAGCCTTATTAAATACCTTGGATTTAGTCATTAAACCCTCCTGATGTGGGTGGGGAGCTCTGGCACATACCTAAGAATATCATTTTCATCTTTCAAGGCTCTGGACTCCTCTGCCAAAGACGTCAGTTCGTTGTTTCTGTGCTGCAGTTCAATCAACTGTTTTTCTAGGTCTTCACAATGGACCCGATAGTCATCTTTCGCAGCTTCAAGCCTGCAAAATCAAAAGCCGGAGCGCTGTTAAGAACCCATCATTATCACAGTTTATTAATTAGTGCTAGAACTGTTCGAAAGAAGTAAGACAAAGGAAACCTACTTATCTAAGCAAACAGAAAAACGGTGCTGTGGGCACGGAACATCTCACTGGCTGCCTGTTGAGCCAGGGGCTCAGAGGGAGGAAGACTAATGTGTGAAAGAAACCGGCAAAGCGCTGTGGTGGGGCTTTGGCAGTTTAGGGTGTTTGTTTACACACAAATCGCTTCAGCACTCCTTTGCTGCTGTCCATCACCTGCTCGGAAGTGTCAAATGGCTACAACAGGGCAAATACAAAGCAATTATTTCAACAAGTAGCAGTTTTCCTTTTAAAGGTAAGGGCTGTCCTTAAAATACGTTTAGACAGTACTGGAAAGCTTTTACAGAAAAAGAAAGTGGGATGGAAACCCCTGAAAGGCTACCAGAAATCCTCAGGGTGTACCCGACACGACAAGCGAGGGGTTTTTGAGAGAAACCATGTCATACCTGAAGTTTTCTTCCTGCAGTTGTTCCAGCTGCAACTGTGCATGAAAATACTTTTTTGTAACCACAGCACTTGGGTCATCCAGAGAGTCGTCTAATTGCTCCAGCCTGTCATTCATAATCTCGTTTTCTGACATCAAGCTGTTTCTCTCGTCCTGGAGAGCAGCCACCTAGCACAGATAAAACAGCATCACCACTGTAAGACCTGCCCAAGCGGGAATAACCGCAGGCAGACAGCAGGACGTCACCCCATTAGTTGATGAGAAAGGTGGAGCGTTTAGAAACTGCAGAACGGACTTGACAGGGCATACAGATGCTACAGCAGCTACGAAGCGCTAGAGGAAAGGGGCCCCTAAAAAAAGGACAAGATTCTTG
>NW_010246338.1:11897-21104 GCF_000690775.1 Eurypyga helias
GCGATGTGGAGAGAAGGGGGTACTTTCACTAAACGGGATTCCACGGACGCCGCAGGGAAAGGCTGTCAAGGACTGGTGGAAAGGCACCCCCCATCCTGCTTGTACTGACAGCCAAAAGCAGGCTGGCGCGGGTAGCACACCAAGACAGGACTGCCGCGTGCTCGCAGCGGAGGGTGCGGGAAGCGGGGTCAGGCGCCGGAAGCTGGTCAGCACACACGCAGAAGGAAAACCTACAGCTTCATGGGGAGCATGCATGCTGTGCGACAACCGAAGAGCGCGGGCACCGAAGGCGTTCACAGCGAAGCGAATGAGAATACGAGACTGGAGTGACACAGTCAGTGTATTAACAGCCACAGAACGGGGAAGGATTAAGGACAGAACCTTCAGAGTTTTTCTAGTGAAAGCCTTAGTGTTAATTTTAACATCCTGTCAAACACAAGAGCACGTAGCGCATGTTAGTCGAGTGGCATTTAAACAGGGACAATATGCTTTTTGTGTTATGTTTTCCTGAATCATAAAGAAAACCTACCTTTCTTATACTCTTGGAAAATATCAAGGAAGACTGAGACCTTACAAGTGAATTTATTAAGAATTAGTTTAAACGAGAAGCGTCAGTCAATATCATGGCTTCAAATAAATAAGATTCTAAAACAACGTATCATGGCGATATTAAACATGAGGTATAGCCTGAAGTATGCAATGTTAAGGATCACTTTGATCATAACTTAAAAGTCAAACAGATGCAAAGAAACAAAACAGTCGTTAATGAGCCGCTTCGTTAGGTGCTGGCTTCCTAGGCGCACTGGGTGTTACAGAGCGATGGCGCTTGACGACACACGTGCACACGGGCACCCGAGTGGAGCTTACCTGCACCTTGCTCACCCCCTGCCCCGGGATCAGCACTCCCCACACGCTCACAGCGCTCACGCTGAAAGCACCCGCCATGGGCTTCCAAACCCCAAACTGCCACACAGCTCGGGCCGGGGTTTTCATCTTTCCTCAGGGCCTTGGACAGCTTTCTCCTCCTCCGCAGTACTTCAGCGTCCCAGGCGCTGAGAGGCCACAGGTTATGAGGAGGGGTTTTACAGACACGCCCCAGCACCGACGAGCTGTGGCGTCGCTGACTCCTCTGTCCATGCTCGGCACTACCTTGCCCTCCAACCCCTTCCCCGCCTCCGCCGGGCCCTCGCTCTACAGCGAGCAACCGGCTAGCCCGGCGCTCGTTAACAGAGGAATTAAAGAGAAGCCTGTGGGAGAAGGGAGAAAGCCTGGGGCCTCTCTAGTGAGAGACGCCAAGCCTTGTAGGGGAAGTGGAAAGTGCAGGGGAACGGTCACCCAGCCCCTCCCGAAGCGGGAGCGCTTCCGAAGCGCCAACACGCCGTTCCGAGCTCAACCATTGCAACCTGCGAGCTCAGCTGACAAATCCGGCCCACTCAGAAGGAATCGTTTTCTCCTGCAGATGCTGCTCACAAGCATCATCAGATCCCTGCTTTCCCTAGGAAGCCTCACTGCTGCCTCAAAACAATGAAACGAGACAGCAATCGAATTCCGACCGCAGCTTCCCGGGCACGGCACTAGCTACGAGCTGCCTCACACGGCCGGGTCCCCAGATTCCAGCGGTCGTTACTGGGAAGGGATGCAAAAGCGGCCTCTGGTTCGGTGGGGTTTGTGTTCAGAGGCTCGCACAGCACCCTGGCTCCTCTAAGAAGGTGCCACCCAAATGCTCTTCATACTGAATCAAATCGGAGAAGAGCTGCCCCCCCAAAACCCCCGTTCTCAGACCACAGGGCCGTGAGAGGCGTCAGGCCCAGGGCTAACAAACACCCTTGCTTTCTTTCACAAGCTGGCTGAAACGAAGCTCCCGCTCACTGCTGCCCCCTCCTCTCTCCTTTTTCTGAAGGGTGGCTTAGTAACTTCTGGGCCTACTGAAACCAAGCGTCGGCCTGTCACCAGTGTGCTCTGCACGCGCCAGCGAGCGTCTCCCCATCCCGCTATGTTCAGCAACCACGCGCAACAAAGTGAGTCAGCTGCAGATAAACTTCAAACTCCTGTCGTTCATCAACTGCTGCCCCTACGCTTACACCCAGCAAACACAGCGCATGGACTGGAGTTCAGGGCAGAGGCAGCAGGGACTTAAACGATAGGAGCCGTTTCTGCTCTGAGGGCAGCCTGCGGCGGGGGGAAAGGTGAAGCCAGCAGACCCAATGACCCTCCGGTTCCCAGCTGGCGCTGCCTGGCAGACAGCCACGGCCCTCAGAACTCCAGTACATGCAGAATTCGCTGTGCCCTGCAGAACTTCTGCATCTGAGAAGCAGCCCCACGCCACACGGAATAAGCGGCTTGCGGCTTCTTACCTGTAAATCCAGCTCTTGACATCTTTGTGCCAGCTCCTCCTTTTCTGCCAGCACTTCCTGAAGATCTTCCAAAGCTTTTTTAAGCTTTTAAAAATAAAGACAGTCAATCGGTCTGCCCCCTGCCCAAAGCACCCACAGCTCGAGCTTCCAAAACGTCTCAGTTGCCTGTACCAATTGTTTAAGGAGGTCAGGTGCACTTATGGACACAAAACCTACGGACGCGCCGTCAGACCCGGGATCGCTGCTCATTTCCCCTGGTTTTGAATTCCACCACATGTAATAAGTGACGTGAAACTCCCAAGTGACCAACAAAGCAACTTCGCTGAAAACAAAATGAAACCAAGCAGGGGAACACTCGCCTTGTCAGTTCCAGAATCCCTGCCTCTTCAATCCACTGCCCTTCCTCTCCGAGCAATACTGGTGCTGCTGTTGGGGCAGGGACTTTTAAAGCCAACCTCACTTAATGTGCAACACGCTGAGGTGTCCCAGGTTAGCAAGAAGTTTCCTGACCCCTCAAAAATAACCTGCAGTGTTCAGCCTGACGTGCCTGAGCCTCGGTGTGCCACCGGCTCTTCTGGCAGTGTAGGTTTGCACTGCCCAGGTTTGCCCCAGCCAGGAAGGAGACGTCAGTCGCTGCATTCTCTGAAAGAAGCTACAGCGTAGCTGACAGCTTGTCATTTAGCTAGCACTGAAACCAGAATCGCTCCACTGCCTATGCTCTGCCAACCCCAGTGTGGTGCTCTGCCCTTCGTGAACCAGCAAGGCCTACTACATCGGCTCTGAGCGGAAGAGAAGCCGGGTTGTGCAGATTAGACACAAAGAGCACAATTTATCGTGGAGGGGTGGGTTTTCTGACTTTTAGGCTCGCAGAGGAAGAGCAGCCCTCCTCTTCATTTAAAGGGTGGCAAGATACCAACTGACTGTTAGTCCTGAACTACAAGAGCAACAGATATTAGGCCGTTACCTGCTGTTCCATTTCACTTGATGCATCACCGGTGGAAGGACCCATTATTTCCTTGCTCATGAGCTACAGAAAGAGGCCACAGGAAAAGAAGGGTAAAATAGAGGTTAAATACCTGTAAATTCACTGTCTACTAAGTACCAGCTGTATTTTCCACCACGTCATTGCATCCCTTCAGTATATCAGAACAGAATAACAATAAAAAACACCTCATGGTTGGTAAAGGATTTAAACAAGTGTAGAATGTCTTTTTTTTTTTTGCTTCCCCCTCCCCAAATTCACCGACTCAGTAGTAACATCTTCTCAGATGACTGATCTGTTGAAGTTATTCCTCCCCCTTAGTCAAGTTAGAGTGATCCAAAAGATGGGTTTTCACTTAATTTATTGGTTCCTGTCTCCCTCCAGACACTGCTCCCAGCCCTGAAGCTCACGTGCGAGCGGCTGTGGAGCTGTGCGCGAGCTGGATCACGGGCACGATCCGACTAGGCACAATGAGAGCCGGGGCAGCACACCACGGCAAGAGCAGAGATGGGGCGGGAGTGTGTACATCAGAGGCTGCAACGGCCGCTCGAGCAACGCAGCCTCACCAACAGTTACCAGCAGCGTAACTTCAGGTCCAAGACTGCAGCACTGGGACACAGATCTCACAACCTGACGCCAGTATAATCAGCGGCTGGCAACCAGCTAGATTTCCTGTGTGACACCGGAAATCTTAAGCATCTATTGTCTCCATGAGTTGTGCACCTGGGCATACGAGACTAAGATCAAAACCCCTTGGTTGGCGTCTGGGGTCTTTTGGTCCTGATGCTCCCAGACACTTTAGGGAAGTATTTGCACTCTTCCCTGACCTTTGCTTGGATGAAAGAATTCACAGAGATCAGCAAATGGACATTCAGACCTATCTGACAGCGTTAGGCTATGAATTATCACTCACCTCTTGAATGGCAGTCATGACAACGTGCTGAACAGACTCTTCAAGGGTCATGATATTCTGTATGTGTTCTGTGAAAAAACATTTGCAGTGATCATGACAATGAGACATCATCTTGGTGTCCTGAGCAACACGATAGTCTGTTTGCAGCAAGATCCAGAAGAAACTATTCTCTATAAGGCTTCTTCCGGCCAGGGTGCACTCTTTGTATGCGGTTCTTACCCAGCATTATTACCCAGCAGTAGGGTAGGCAAGCGTAAGCCACCACAACCCCAAACTTACACTGCACACAGGAGGTTCCCGCAGGCGTTCTGCTTTTACGTGAGCTCCGGTTTCAGCACACGCACACAATATATGAGCAACAGAGACGTTTTGATAGGTAAGAAAGAAAAGTTTCTATGCCTCTTTCACCTCAGCCACGGCCGGAGGCTGCTGTTTGCTGAACGCACAAGGTAGTGCCTACCTTGCTTCCTCTCACAGTTGACTGCACAACCTAAAATAAGCTGCAGCAGCCTGCCCAGCTCGGTGGGATCCGAGTTCTCGGATATCTGGTTCAAGTCCGGGATAAGCTCTTCTGAAATCTGCTGACCCAGGAACTGAAAAAAATTGAAGAGGTAAGTGGGCTCCTACATTTGTGCGACATGAAAATCTGGTACCAGCTAGGCCACGTGGACGCGGTAAGCCATCCTGAGACAGCGTGGAGCCGTTACTAAGTGTGTCACCATGAGATGCAGGGAAGGGACAGATTTGAAGTGTGGAGATACACATTAAAACCAGTGGCTGAAGAGCCCCAGGTAAAGCAGATGTTCACAACTCATTGGCGACGGTGCTTCACACACGAAACGCGGATGGCACACACTGGGCCGCTCCTGGGCCAAGCATCGGTCCCTCCCTCGGGGTGGATGTGTGTCGCGGAAGCGGTTCTCAATCCACTGCTGGCCGATGGCCTTTACCATACTTGGCACCTCAGACTTTTCTCTGAATAGGCCCAAAATAACCAAAAGTAACAGCATTAACTATATACCCAAAACCTGGCAGTTACAGTGCAGTGAGGTTACGCGCTTTTGTAAGAGTTCTAGAAAACTGCTCTCAAAGGCACAAGTTTTGGAACTCTATTAACTGGGAGTTAGGTAACTGGCCACCTACACAAGAAAAAGCAACGGTAGGAAGTTAAAAATCCTTGGGCTAGACCTCAAATACGACAGAATTAATTCATTTTCCCAACATAATACAAAATTTAAAAAAAAACCCAAACTAAAAGCTTAAAAATGCTTCAAGAGGGTAACGGGTTTAAACTGAAAGTGGGGAGGTTTAGATGGGACAGCAGGAAGGAATTCTTCCCGCAGAGGGTGGGGAGCACTGGGACAGGTTGCCCAGAGAAGCTGGGGATGCCCCATGAGGCTTGGAGCAACCTGGTCTAGTGGAAGGTGTCCCTGCCCATGGCAGGGGGTGGGACTGGATGGTCTTTAAGGTCCCTTCAACACAAACCATTCTATGGTTCTATAAATGCAGTTTATACTGCATTTATGCATATACAATGCAGACGATCTTCCGTACTCATTAGGTCCCTGTCATAAAGCGCCATACAAAATCCTCTTTTTTTTTTAAAACCCTTAAAACATAGCCCCCTCTTTCACCTCCCGTACCCATCCCGCATGAGAGAACAAACTGCAGTCCTTACACTGTCCAGCAGGGTTCATGCTCAACCCCCAGACCCAGGGGAGTATCATGAAGCCCGAGTAGGGCTGGAATCGGATTCAGGATTGTTGTGGGGAGAAGGATTCACGCTTCACTAGACAAGAGGAAACGCAAGTGCTACAGGACTGGGCAGCTCAGTCCCTCCGAGGGTCACTGGGCAACAAGGGGCAGGTCTCCAGAGTCTACTCCACGGGTCTTATCTAAGACACACTTGCACAAATTCATTTTATCTTCACTCAGACCTCCCACTTAACCAGGCAACTATCATACGCTCTCTGCCCAAACAGTCCTTCAAATAAATCACTTGGCCAAGGAACAAAAAGCTAGACCAAGGAAGACAACAATCACCACCTTTAATCCTCAGATCAACAGAAGAATTGCTGCGTTTTCCGTACCTCATGATAGTAGTCCATAATCCCCTGCAGTATCTTCTTCAGGTTACTGGACTAATCGTTGCACATGGAAGACAAGGTTACAGGCTTTTATTAAAATTCTTAATTTGGCTGAAATTAGATAATAGTTTAGAATAAAACATTTACATAGCAGCTCTTCAAGAGAACCCTGTAATGACAGGGGAAGAGAAATGGCACAACAGAAAATCCCCATGCGACAGCTCTGGAAGGCACTAAACCACCCGCAGGCAGTCCAGGTTCACTCAAAATAACTGTAAAAGAGTCTCACTCTAGTTCTGTAGGTTTTGGACTGCTAGGCCCTTCAGGACAGACATGACACCCAGCCCCACAAGCTCACTTTCACTGATTCCAGCTCTGAATACCTTTATTCTCCAGTTGTCACCAACATCATCTTTGATGCGATTCAGCCAAGACGCATCAAACCAAGCAACGTCTCTGAAACAAAATCACACAATTAAACAGCCATAAGCACACACTAAAATACCAGATTCCCAGCACCAGATTACCATGCCTGACCATGGCGTCTAACGACGTGTATTCCTAGAGGCTGCAGGCTATGCCCCTGCCACAGGGCACTTCCATCCTGCCAGCAGAGTTAAAAACCACCTTCCAGGGCAGGAAGAATTGCTGCACATGCCTGAGCTAGCTGCAGCTCGGAAGACAGGGTTGGGAAGGCCTTGTCATGCTCAATTTTTACACCGGACAAAGTGATCATGATGCTGTGAAGAAACACCCCCTCTTGCAAGTGCGGACATTGGTGGGTACCTACTCTTATACATCTGGATTTTCCAATGGTTGCTACGCTTTGTCAAAGACACAAGGAGAAAAAACCCTTTCCCACTCGTGGCATTCCATACTGTCTGTGTGCCTGCGGCTCCCCTGGGCAGGAGTGTACTCGCCCCGCCAGCAGAAATCAGGATGCGCTGCTGAGGGAGGGGGACCCAGAACTGCAGGGGGGTGTCCCCAGCACGGAGCAGAGGGGGAGAATCCCCTCCCTTGACCTTTTCTTGCCCAATTCCCTTTAAGTATGAATTTCATACCGCAGTATTAGAGTATCTCCTCACCACCTTCTCCATTCCACCACATTATTCTTCAACTACTGTATCAGCCCCAGAACAACAATATAAAGGTACATTCCACCTCCTGCTATAAACTATCTCCTCTAGGCTTCTGTCTATTTTAACTATACCAAAATCCTTTGGGTGGGAGAAAGCAGCTATGCATGCCAACAAAACCTCAAGGAATTAAATACCTGTTCTTGGAACCTGGGTATCAACTTACATCTGGTGAAGGACCTGCGCCATGGCAACCCCGTTAGTCAGGTCCTCAACATCTCGGCACGGGGCAGCAGTATGGAACGTCTGCAACTGAAAGAGGGAGAAGAAGCGGGTGTTTCTTGATCAGTAGACAGGTACAGGCACTTAGTTACCATTTTCCTTTTCCATTTCAAGGCAAAAGCATTCCACAAGACGCCTTTCTACGTGTGGCACCTGAAACCCTTTCTGAAGGATTCCGTTTTTAAGCCAACCCAGTTATCTCAATACTGCTGACTTGATTCTGACAAGTAGCTTGCAACATTACTATTACCAGGCTTTGCTTTTTCATCCTAGCCCTGTTGTAAATCAGATCATGGAATACGAACCTGGGAGACTACAGTGGTGTTTATCTATCCCTCCAGTTACGCTGGAGTGCTCAGTTCTGGACACAAAACTACCCAAACAGAAAGTGGTGTCAGAAGCAGGGATGAAAGCTGAGGGGGGAGGGAAAACGTCTCTTACTACAAGCATTTAGTAACAGAAGTCAGGACACCAACAGAGACCCCTGAAATTATCTGGGGGTTAAGAAAGGAAGGGAGAAGCTGATGCAAGACGAGCAGAAATGCCCAGGGGCCCGAGAGCCACTCGCACTACAAGAGTGAAGATGGCGGAAAAAGACTGAACCATTCCAAGGCCTCTGAGCTGGCAACGTACCTCCCTGCGATTCAGGAATTCCAGCATTACTCCAAAGATATTCCTATTTAAATATGCAACTTCAGAATTCTGCCATAAACCCCAGGAACTTTACTGGAACCTGAAGTTATACATCTTTGCCTGCTAATCTCATTTTACTCATGTATTATTCGTCGTATTTATATTTAATGTACACATATTTTCCTGTTACTTCCCCAGCACCACAATTCCGAGTGTTTACACACAGGGCTGGATGCAGTTTTACCCCACCTACATATTTCTGTCTTAAGACTAAGCAGCAAACCCCAGTTTTCACTCTCCTCTGTCACAAAACCAGGCTCCAGACGGAGGCATTCTGAAACAAGCTGCCTGATCGGTTCCACGGGGGTTGTTACAGACAGTCGCTGTCTTCTAACTGGTGCTTCCAGGCACAAGTACAATAGAAGTCCCTTTGTAGCAGGGCTGTACAAACAAGATACAACACCCGTGCTACAGCATTTTTGTCTTTAGCACAAGTGCTGTGCAGTGGCTTCCCCAAAGGCAACTCCAATGCCATAAATTCGTCCAACACGTCCCGTCCTGACAGAGCACTGCAGCAACACTGGCAGCCGGCTCCGTGCCCAGGAGCCGTCACCACCGCGGCGCGTCATCCCGCCTTATTACACGTCCCCAGCCAGCTCTTCTTATCCGACGAGGCCGTACACGTCCCCAGCCAGCTCTTCTTATTCACCGAGGCCGTGACCCAATCAGAGAAGCCCCAGATCTGTCAGGCAGGATCTGCTGTGTGTGGTTAAGCCATGCTGGCTGTCACCAATCTCCTCTTGTTTCCATGTGCCTGACCATCGTTTCCGGGAGGATCTGCTCCACGACCCTGCGGGGCACAGAGGTGACACTGACTGGC
>NW_010246339.1:0-209 GCF_000690775.1 Eurypyga helias
GGAGCCAGCCCGGGAAAACTCGCGAGAGTCGAAAGGGAAGCAGCCGGTGTGCTTTCCTTCGATTGGCCTGCTGCTTTGTCAGTAAACGAGAGAAGGCATGACTGAGAGTCCATCCTGCGATCTGATTGGTTGGGTCCAACATCAATCAATGGGGGGCCGGCACCGCGTCCGTCCTGAGCGTGGATTGGTTACCTGAGCCGTCAGTCGTG
>NW_010246339.1:342-2594 GCF_000690775.1 Eurypyga helias
ACCCCCGCCGTCAGCACGGGCAGGCCCGCGGGCCTCCGGTGACGATGCCCGGGCAGAGCGGGAATACCCCTCCTCAGGACTGGGGCTGTGGAAAGGCGGGATGCAGCCACAGGCCCCCATAACCTGTGCTAGTCCCCCTCACCGGGGTGCGGTGGGTGCGCCTCCCCGCACCCTCGGGTGCAGCCTGGGGAGCCTCTTGGCCGGGACATGCAGCGTTGGAGCCTCCCTAGAGGTTAGGCCCAGGGGGCAGTAGGGCAGCAGCAGCCCGGGCCCGTAGGGCAGGCGAGGACGCAGGGGCATAGAAAGCAGAGCTGAGGGAAGCGTTGGGGAAGGGTGGGGAGCTACTGTTCGCCTGAACCGCAGCAATGATGGTCTTCAGCATCGTGCAACGGCCGGGCCAGGGCAATGTCACTTCAGTGGCAACAAGTCTGCATTGACACCAGAGCTGCTGGGGAGTCAGAACCCCTACCCAGGGAGGACAGAGTCAGAGAGGGAGAATGGAGCTGTTTTTATGGGGTAACCCTCAGTCTTGGCCACGTGTGCAACCAGCCTCACCTTGCAAATGTCCTAGAGAGCCATTTCTGCCTGTGAGTTCTTGTCAGCGTTCTCCAAGGGATGAGGCATGTTGTGCCTCTTGGCCACACCGAAGATTTTCATGCGTGGCCCATGGGAAGGTTGGCTTTGCAAGACTTAGTTTAAGACAACTCACTGCTTTCATGTATTTATACTTACTGTGTGTGAAAGGACTTGGTTAAAATGTCTTTAATGTCCATCTATTAAGAACCTTTCACAATGGGCCTTTCACCAAGTAACAGACAAAATACATAGTTGAGAATGAGTTCTTGGATTTCACAAATTCCTAACCATAGCAAGATGCAGAATAATACTAAGGGAATTTCCATGTACTCTTCCAACTAGGAAGCTTTCTAAAATCTCATTCTTTTGATGTTTGGAAACCTTCTGTAAGTTTCCAACCTAAATTGTTCTTGTGTCAATCTTGTTCTTTTGCCTAAATAGCCCTCTCCTCTATTTACCCCCAATTATTTTTAAGAAAACAGTGGTACCCTCTTCATTTTAGTAGGCTAAATAATCCAAGATTTTTTAGCCTCCTCTCCCTTTTCCCAAATGAGTATTAGGACGCACAGCATTCTCCAGTTGTCTTACCTTCTTTCAAGACTATATTGAATCAGGGGTTGCAAGACTGAATTTGGGGAAGGCAGTCAAGCAGGAATTTTAGATAATGCAGAATTTCTGGATAACTTTAAAATAATAGACTTTTTAACTACTAGAAAACACCCATAAATTGCTATTATTTAAACTTTATTAACAAAAGTCTATAAATAAGATGACAAAGTTTGAAATGTGACCGTTTCCCCTTGATTGAACAATTCCTGGGCTGATGATTTCATAAAGCCCCAAAACAACACACACAGCATCAGTAATGCCATTCCTTCTTGTGCCCACGTTGCTCCAGCTCTCCTCAAGCATTTCCATAGTTACATGGACAAACTGATGGCGGCGCATCTAAGACGTCTGGGAACGGCGTTCTGCATTTCTGAACTACGGCCAGCCTTTCGAGCCGCGGACAAGATACGTTCTTCTGTGCACTAAAGAGATCCTTAGCTGCAGAGTTGTCGTGGTTTCCTGATAATTCTCTTTCAGATCACGGCAGATTTATTCACAAATCGCATAGATACGTTTTAATCCATTTGCACATAAGCATCAAAGTCTGCCTCTCACATTTTCGTATCATTTTCTTTACTTGTGCCTGGTTTATGTCAAACGTACAGTTATGTTCAATTTTAGAATAACAACAATTAGTACATTACTTCACACATACAAAGCGTGTAATGGAGAGGCAATCCAAGCCACCCAGTATGACCGTAGAACTACACATTTGTTTGGCAAATGTCACCTGAAGCTGTTAGGAAAGTACATGTTTTACTAATCTAACACAAAATCGGTGACACAGATATTAAAGACTGGACATTCCAAAGTTATTTCCTCGCGATACATTGTTAATCCTATAATTCGTTGGTCACAGGCGGCTTGCTTCAAAGCCCTAAAGGCAGTGGAATATTCCCACCGTGTGCAAAGTACTTCAGGTCACGCCTACATTGCAAGAGCGTTAAATGTTTTAAAAATAGCTATTGAGACAAAGTTCTCCAGCTCATGCTCTTACAACACCAACGGAGCAAAACTGCACTGCAGGATATTTGCGTACAGACGTTGCTCAGACCTAATGTGGGGTT
>NW_010246339.1:2614-29920 GCF_000690775.1 Eurypyga helias
GATGTGTCATAGACCCCGAGCCATCACTTCACAAAATTATGAATGAAAGGGAGCAAGCAAAGTGAAACGTGACTCTGTCATTATTTACTCGAGAGAGAACACATTCCTTTCATATGTAAAAAGCGCATTCAGCTCACTTCTCTTTCAGCAGGGGCTCTTTTATAGGAGCCAAGTTTTCGCTACAGTCAGCCTGTGCCGGGAAGCGATGAAAGCCGCCTTCCGCAGAGACACTTCACACAGCAAGAGCTTGATTTTCAAACGGGCGCTTGGGGATGTATCGGTACTGCCACTGATGCATTTTGGGGAGGATACAGAATCATAGAACCGTTTGGGTTGGAAGGGACCTTAAAGATCATCTAGTTCCAACCTCCCTGTCATGGGGGTTGTTATCTCATGACTAGTAATGTCCTGCTAGTAAAACACCAGTATCTTAAACCATTTGGTACAAGTTAAACCTCACAGCTCTTATATAAACATAGGAAGAAGCAAAAGTTTCGCCTTTACTTAATAGATCTGAGGCACATTTGTGCCAACAACCTTACTGCTCACACAAGACCTGCCAACCAAGCTGCCATAAGTTATGTGAGAGAACTGTATATGAAAAATGTGAATGGGGATTTAAACCTCTCACTGAAATACCATGCAAACTGCTTTGTTGCCAAGATGACATACTTGAACACTGCATTAACGCCAGCCAAGATGAATGAGACTCACCGCAGGTGGAGTTTAGCTGGGGAAGGGGCAGGAGACAAGGCTCTTCATCTCTGCACTAAGATCAAGCGTACTGCATGCTTAATACCAGACGGGTTTTCTATGAAGCGGGTCCTGATTCAGCAGAACACCGAGGCGTACACGCCTTGCTCACGGGAACTTCAGGGGTGCACGCACAACCTTAAAGTGAGATTGGCCAAATCCCATGTGGAGTGTGCCACCGATCAGTGGGAACGGCAGGCAAGTTCGTGCTTGAACACGGCTTTGGGATCACTGTTAAAGCGCAGTATTGACACAAATACCGAGCGTGCTTGTTCAGCAGTGTCCTTCTTAGGGAGGCTATGGGGACAGAATCATTTCACTCATCTAGGCAGGGACTAACTCTGTATTTGTGTAATACCTGCTGCAACAGGGCTCCACAGTGCCAACTGTTAGAATACTGTGAAATAATAACTTGTCTTAATAAGCTTGCTGCAGTTATTACTCAGTTTGGAGGCTGTCTGTATTTCTCTGGAAAGTATATTTAGAAGATAACCTTCTAGGGATACACTGAGAATGAAAGCCGATGGAAATATTACCTACCATCCCTGGACCACATTTTGCAAAGTCTTTTTTTCTCCATCCAGCCTTCAACAATCTCCTTTGCCTTTAACACACAACAGAGTAGCACGAGGTTGCATTTTTAGATACCCGCTGCAAATACCTGAGCCCTTTGTGCATGCCTTCTGCGTGGTCACTTGTGGAATACTGTATTTTCTGCTTCTGGCCAAAAGAGGAACAGCATAAACTCTGGCAAGTTAAATATAAAACCATAATAAAGCAGGCCAAAAAAGTATTTTGAACCATAAAAACTTTTCCAAATACACCCAGAACAGGAAATCTGCCAGAGAACATGAGGAACTAGCAGGCAACAGAGGTTAAACAGAAGCATTCAAGGAAACCACAGGAGAAAAGCTAAGTACTTTTTTCTACCTCTGTTCCTTACAGATGATTTTGAGGTGATTGCCACAACAAAATCTTTTTCAGATTCATGGTCAGAAATTAAAACTTTCACAAAACTGAGTATGTACAGTTTTGGAGTAAGACAGTAAATTGTATGATACCTGCCTGCCAGGATGTGTTTCTCACCCTGGAATTCTAAAGGAACTTGGATCTGAAATCACCAAACCATGAACTGTGCTTTCTAATGTATGGTTTAGAGTGAATTCTGTTCTAGAGGAATGGAAAGTGGCATGTGACATTCCAATTTTTAGAAAAGACTTCAGGGAAAACCTAGAAACAACAGACCAGTCAGTTGAACACATGGCTCATCACCACATAGTGGGAATAGATGGAAACTGCAAATCTGGAAGTGTTTTTAGAATGTCAGCAATGGCAACAAATATTGATAAGGAGGAGCTGGCTTTTATAGACTCTGTATGAACATAGGGATCCTGGAGTCCTTCTCAGCCATAATCCAACTCCCTGTTGGGAGAAGACCCATTATGTACCATCTTCTGCCATCTCCTGCCTCCTCTCCTTCTCTTCCCAGCTTGTCTTTACTCTCAGTCTAATTGCCACCAAAAGGAAATCCACATGTGTGGGGCAGAGGGAGACAGAGCATGTTCTCGGTATTTTCCCAGCCGGAACAGTAAGGGGACTGTAGACACGACATGAAGAACATTTAACACGCAGCCTAGATTAAGCAATCACGTACACAGATTTCCCTAAACATTTTTACAAAGCCCAAGAGGGGAGCTTCTTTTGTGATTAGTAACTGCTTCAAAAGGAAGATGGATGGGTAAATCATCACAAAGAAGGGAGTCATCAGTGACATTCCAAAGGGACCTATGCTTACAAACATGTTCACAAGAGATAAGTGAAACAGGATTGAACAGTGCCACATCAGTGTTTCCCAGTCATTCACAATTATCGAGGAAAAACAAAATCAAGACTGCTGGCACAAAATAGCAACCAAAAAAAAAAATCACAATCAAGACTGAGCAGGTGATAAAATAGCAGCTAAAATGATCACTGATATCCAAGAGAGGGAACCAAAAAAATCTCTCTACCTGTGCAACGTAGTGGGCTCTAAATTATTTCATATCAGATAGCAAAGACATCTTGGAGTCACTATGGATAGTTTTCTGAAATTGTTATCTCAGTGCGGGCAGTTAGGACTCATAAGGAAAGAGAATGAAAGGGCAAACATAAAACATAATGCTACTGTATAAATCCTCAGGAAGCATGTCCTTTAATACAACACAAGGCTCTCCCTATAGCACCTTGACATGCAGTAGCATCTTAAACCTCAACAATAACATGAAAAAACAGAAAAAAAGAGTAACTGGATTGATGAGGAAGATGGAGTGCCTTCTGAGTAAGACAGATCAAGTACTCCGGGACTACCTGGAAAACAGACGACAAATGGGAGACATAATACAGGTATCAAAAATCCCATCTGACATGGGAAAGGTGAACGGGGAACAATTGCTCCTTTCTTATGAGAACTTGGATGAATCTAATAGTATTTTTTCAGGTGGAAGTGTAAAACAAACGAAGTACTATTTAAACAACATCTGCTTAATTTGGGTAGGTTTTTGTCATGAGCTATTTTAGATGCCAAAAATACTATGGGCTGCAAGAAGTATCAGCTGAATTAATGGAAGAAAGGCTGCTTTGCAGAGATGGACAGAGCCTCCAATTCTGTCCCTAGATTGCCAGAAATTGAGATGGTAAATAGAAGGAAAAATGAAGCTATAACTGCTCTGTCCTTATATTTCTGCTATAGGCAATTGCAGGGTGCCAGGTTATCTGGACTGTTAGTGTGACTCAATTCAGTCTTTTTTATAATACAGCTGCAGCAGAAAGTCTTCTGTCTCAGAGTTATTGCTTCCTATCATATCCCGGAACGGTGGGTGTTGAACATGAGAAATGCTGATAAAATATTTTAATGAAATATCTAATTAAAATTTTTAGAACCTTAAAAAGGATGTGATCAATGTTTTGAGAGGAGATCTGCAATAATCTTATTTTAGGCAAACCACTTGCACAGATATAAAGCCAAAAATGACCATTTAGTTAAACCTCCACTTTGACTTAGCCCAAAGAACCTCACCCAGTAATTTCTGCAGCAAGCCTATAACTTTGGTTTGAGTTATGTTGCATATTTTAAAATAGTTTTTGCCTTTTCTAGGTCCATCATTAAGCAACCCAGCTCTAAGAACTGCCACCAAAGCATTCTAGCTTTGCAACTTGTCAGAAAATTTCTGGAGTATTTGAGAGGAGAGAAAGAAAAATACACTGTAGTGGTGGGCTCAGTTTGTAAGGAATTCGTTCAATTCTGCTGCTGATTTTTTTCTATAGTGACAAAAAAAATTCCAATTAATATTTTGAAATGAGCAGCTCAGGCATGCAGATTCTGAGTCTTCAGGCTTTTTTTTTTTCCCCTAAATTTACATTAGCCAGTGTCTGGCCTAATTCTAGGTAACTTTTGGGAAGGTAGACAGCTTCCTTTCAAAGCCGAGAGTCAGATGGCAGTGATTCTGCTAAGGACTGTATGTGCAGAGGTTGCTGCATTCTGTACTCAATGCTATTTACATTTCTGTAGCTAAGATCTCCACTTCTGAGCGAAGGCCACAACGTTTTATTCTCTAAGGGGATGCAGCCTGTGTAGATAAGCAATAAATATTCCACCTCTGTAAAGAAGTTGCTTTTGTTGGGTTTGTTTCCTTGATCTGCAAGGCAAGCACTGGAGTGAGCTCAGGCTTTCAGATGGGCAGTTTTCATATTTCACATCCCTTTCAAGTAAAACATGTGAAAACCTTTTGAAAAACACAAATACATATAAAAGAATGGAGGAGAAAATGGCTGCTGTGTCATCCCTTCCCTTTTTGTTGTTGGGGATTTAAAACAATACTGTAGTGTATGGTTACTTTGGCCTTTCACAGGCTTCTTTACTCAAGTTTGCACAGAACTACTCACTGAAACACAGAAGAGGCCGTACATCACCTCTCACTGCTCTGCAGTTTGACTGTTGAAGTTTTGAGGTCAACACTGCCAACAGCATGCACCAGTAAGAGGCCTTTCCCCTGCTGGTAAACCATAGCCAGAAATGCAACTCCAGTCCTAAAAACATCTTTCTTTGTTGCGTATAACATGATGTGATTCAAAAGTAAATGTTCTTTAGAAGTCCCTCTAAAGAGAAAAATAAAGGAGTGTTTCTTGACTATTGTGGTTTGCTTTTACCTTGCATTAACCATCTACTTGAGCATGCAGTACAGAAAACTGCCAAATTTGACCTTTCCGAGACGGCACAGCAGCAACTCGGCTAAACAAAACATATGTGCAAACTACTTCCTGGTACACCCACATTCTGGCCTCCCTGCAAAGTAATTAAAATTGTCAAGAGAGATTTTTGACCGTTAAGTTCTTCCAGGAACTGTACAACTCGTTCTGAATTCTTGATTCATAGAACGTTCACTTTCTGGCTTCCTGAAGTAGTTCCAAAGTTCATGTTATAAATAGCAAAAACTATTGGAAGGTTTGGGCTGATCGTATAGAAATTAGCCAGAATAATTCTAATAAAAAGCATCACCATTTACACAAAATTCAGCTCAAAATTCACCACTAATAGGGTGAAAAAAATTATTTACAGATCAAGACTGCAAAAACATTGTATGTGTTCTATCTAAAAATATACGTACTGTAAAAATAGTATGGATGGAGTGTAGCAGATGACAACTGAAACAGCCAGCAAAGACAACAGGACCAGAGAGTCGATGGAAGTTTTTAAACTATTGGACTGCTGTTCCGTGGATAGAGCCCTTAAAAGATGCTTTCCCAGACACCGTATCGGCTCCTGGGCTAGCAGGCACACAGAGAAGCCCATAAACGGTGAAATGTCAGCCCTACAGACTGCAGTCTGCCCTGGAAATAATAAAGCACTATTGCCTTTACACCGCTGTTCTACCTGCACCTGTCTTACTCGCCCGCCAAGGGACCGCACACCGAGGGCAGGATGGCTCAGTGCCTCGTCTCTCTGGTGACACCACCACCAAGGCTACCAATGAGCTGCAGCTTTACTGTGGCTTTTATCTGACCTGTAGCAGGTCGGTAATGTTGCCCACAGCTCGAGAAATTCGCTTATTATCTAAGAATCTTAGCTTTCATGTACTACTGTTACAAGCAGTTGAAGTACTGACGATAAGAATGATAATGATGATGTTACTAGTCATGACAGTTGTGGGGACTTGGAAATACAAAAGTAAAAGCCAGAAAAAAACCAGAATGCAGATGAAAATGCAACTATATTTTTGTGTTTCACAGTCTTGGAAACAAACTCTTATTTTGAATGCTTGGCTTTACCAATAGCATTGCTACTGATACTCCCAAGTCACCGTCAGGACAGCAGAAAGCATGCATAAAGGAATTCCTCTCCACTTAAAAAGGGGAAAATCTGGAGCTTGCTCTCTGCAGGTCAGGGCTCTGCCACTTACTGGACTGCTGTGAGAGATTTTTTGGGTGATATCTGCTGCCCCTTAGGAAGCTCTCAGAAAAGAGGGTAGTTATCCTGATTCCAGCGGGATTTTGTTTGGGAATCATGGGATGGGACCACCAGCAGTTCAGAAGAACAGGAAAACATCAAGTATTGAGGAGTTGGGCTGAGATAGAGAAAGCTGAAAGGCACTGCAGGAGATGACCTCATCGCACCAGCACTATCAGCTATACTCCTCGCACCACAATAAGAAAATGAGAATCCCCCACTTTACACCTTCCAGTTGGCTAATAGGGATGCAGATCTGAACATGCGTCTGTCTTGCTCAGAAGATTTAGCAAGGACAAATACAGTATGGGTAACCCTTGAGTCTCCTGATACATACTGGTTAGCGCCACCAGGCTAATGCAGATGCCTCTGTAATTGCTGGCCAGTACGGATCAGTGGCAACACACAGTGTCCTCGTGAACTGCGAAGAAATTGTTTCTCAGATAATTTTCGATTAATCACACTGTTCTCTAGAGGTACTCTTAATGAGGGACACACTTACCTTCTATTTTGTATTCCTGCCCAAGGCAGCACATTTCCATGCCGTATCATGAGGAACTGGCTCTGCAACCCCACCATTAATTTCATAGCTGTCTCTCTCCTCTAACAGTGGTGCTTCTGGAGGACTCTCCACTATGAAGGGTGTCTTGAGGCAGGTTCTGGTGTACATACGAATTCATGCTTCTTTGTTCACCTCCCTATGAAATACTAAAGACATTACGCACCTGAAAAAGTCCCCTTAGCGTTTGAAGAAATTAATTATAAAACAAGCCTTCTATCCTTCTAAGTTCGTCGTTATTGAAAATTAAGCTTTCTCTTTTTTGCCACAGATATTCTACTCTAGTTTGTTTATAAACAGGATATAATAATGACATTCAGGGGATGTAAAAAATGTAACTCTAAGGGTTTTTTTGCTGTTGTTCAATAATTACACACAGGACCCCATTTTTCAGGACCTGCTGAGATTTGATATGTCTCAAAAGCTAAGCCCTCAAATTCCGGATCAAATCTACAAAAAGGCAGCAGGAACAATTCCTGCTTCGCTTGCACATTCACAACTTCCCCGAGCCGTGAGGTCTGGCTGCGCCGCGGCTCCAGGACTAGCCCTGAGCCAAGTCCACTCTGAGCCAGATCTGCTGCGGTGTTTCAAGTGCTACCAGCCGCTGCAGCAACACCCACATAATTTGGGTTGTGCAGGCAATAAGACGGGACAGAATTTGGGGAACAGTAGCGCTGGCTCTGTAGTTAAGCTAGGGAGAGCATAAACAGAAGAAACGCAGAACTGGCTGTAAGCCAGAACAGAAACACTGACGGAGCGAGAACAAATTTAAACTAAGTAGGGAAGTTTCTAAAGGACAATTTGCCTTCATAGCAATTGCGTACCTCAGACATAGAGACCTTCTTGAGCTGAATTCAAGCCAGTGGTACCATCCTGCTCTGCCAGGCTTACAAGCCCCACACTATACCCAGTTAACTGCAGCCGCTCCAGAGTAACCCTTGCAGTGTTCTGCTGAATGATCCGAGGAAGCGAGTATTCCCACGCCCCGACAGTTCACATTTTCTTCCCTGCTGTGCGCAAGGGTTAATAGCACACTTCTGCTTTGCGTTTTTTCTGTTATTTACCCTTTCTCCACTAGATGCTACACTGAGACCATCAAACATTTATTGAGTCAAATAACCTAAATTTGCAGACTCGGCTTGAAGTGTTTAAAACACAACAGTGACAGCATCGCTCTGTTTACGTTTCTGTGTGGTGTGAAGATGAGACTAATGCATCTCCCGTTGGAGTAACTGCACTGACTTCATCAGAGCTACATACTTGGTGCTGCATGGCAGAGGGATGAAGCAAATCTGTGCGTCCTGGTGTTACTACTCATTTGTTCTATCAGGTAATTACCTGAATGTGTGAAATGGTTTACCAAGAGAGTGCCACAAAATCTAAAATCAACGGAACAATATATGTCAGTAAAATGAGGTAGTCCTTTTTTCCCTTTATATCTTAAAAATCCCAAAATCACATACTTAACTGGAAAAAAATATGGTAAATAATATTTTTAATGAAGCTTACACTTCAAGTAATATCACAGATAAACATTGTTTTTCCTGATGCAAGCCTTTGACCCAGGCAGCTGGGGAAGTGCTATCCAGTATGGCTCCCACAGAGCTTGCCAGCCTGGTTTTTAACTTACGTTGCGAATTGTGCAATACCTTCTAGTAAACGACCTGAAATCCTCTTACCTTTCAGCGAAGGCAGGCCCGACCAGGCACTTCGGCACAGCCTTTCCTGTGCGACGAGTTTATTGGATAAATGTGTTACAGCCTGTCTTGGAGTCTCTACTTGGACAAAGTGAAGTGAAGGTTGGAGGCTGTCTTGGTCAAATAAGGTTGTCAGGGCTGCGTCTCCATCAGGTCCTTGGTTACCCCACATTCCTAGAGGCCTGTGTGTTATATATACCTCGCCATTTGTCACACTATTCGGATATGCACTGTGTGTTGTAGCCCAACCTGCAGCACTTTCATTGTTTTAGGAAGGGGGAAATGTAATTTGGGGAAGGTCCAATATGACCTGGTTAAGGTACAGCATCAGTGACATGCTTCCTCTTCAGCAAAAATCAAAACATGGCTTCAAAACGCTGCTATCTCGGCCTATCTTGCTGTGACATGCTTTAATTTGCTTATCTGGACTTAATCTGGGCCAAGAGCTGGAATAGAAAATGAGGTTTTGTTACAGCTGAATAGGGTGTTATAGAAGTAAATATTTACTGTTCAGGAGCCCAATCTGCTGCTGGTGTGATAAGCTTCAAAATATACGTGATCTACATCAGCTGAGGATCTAGGCCAGATGCTCAGCATTCTGTCACTGAGCCCTGGCCTCCTTATTGACCACTCACAGCCTCATCTTCAGATTAGCATAGAGAAAGGTGGATTAAGAGAGTGGAGGAAAAAAAATTCTCCTCTTTCCTCCCCCCTCCCTTCTTCTAGTAGATATTAGACCTGTTTAGACCACTTAGACCAGTTTAGCCAGCATTATTCTAAGCTATGAGCTCTTTACTGTGTTTCAGGCCAGAGATTTCATTTTGGCATAATTTCACGTAATGCTGAACAGTGAGGTATAGGAGACTTCATCAAGGTCAAGAGAAAAAGCAGCAGGTGCAGAACTAGTAGCTGTTAGATTTACAAGGAAGAACCCTAAATAGTTACACTGAGAAGCTAGTAGTAAAAGTAAACACTTGTCCCCTGGTTCTTAACTTACTCGATTCTCCATCCAAAGGGCTAAAAACAATCACAAAGCACTGCTACCAAGTAGGTCATAACTCTGAAAAATCAAACAAAAGGTCACATCCTAAATGAAATGGAGTTTGCTTCATAACGATCCTGGGGAAGAAGGGATCTGCCATGGGTGGGGATTTGGCATGCCGAAGGGAATGCCAATGGGAGCTCTGCAGAGCTTCTCATCTCTCGCGGGCGGGTGCGTCTCCAGCTCAGGTCAGCACTGATTGAAAGCCGTTATTCTGCGCAGTCTGTTCAGTGCCCAGCGACTGTATCCAGGGATCGAATCACATTCCCAGCAGACGAGCAGCCGCATCACATAAAACACCACTAGACCTGAAATTAATTTCTAATTTTGCTGGCTGCCTTCCAAGCGGGAGGTCAGGCTGGGAAGTAGCTGTAAAGACGAGGACACGTCCCGGCCAAGCAGGAGGCGTACTGGGGGCACAGTCGGTGGGGACAGGTGAATGTGGCAGGGCAGCAGGTGGTTGGCATCTCTGCTTTTCAAAATACACACCGCCGGTGGTCAGGCAGAGCACTTCAGTCTTCCAGATGCTGGTGGAGCAGCACCATTTGCAAGAGCAAGAACAGCTCCAAGGTCTCCCTTGAGAGACTGATTCATGGCAAGCGAACAGCTGAGAGAGACTGTCCTTGTGGGAGGTGGCAAAGGGCGCAGAGCCTGCCGAGTGCCTCAGTAAAGGTGTGGGTAACTCCAAGCAGGACCAGAGAGGTGGCTCCGGTGGAGCAAGACTGGCAGAGGCACGCGATGCTCCTGACCACGGCAAGAAGGGGGGTCGGTTGACAGGGTGACTGTTACAGAATTAATTTTGTGGCATCTTATCGCTAAGGGGGGAGGCGAGAGGAGCACGACTTCGATGGAGTATTGTAAATGTTAAAATGAGCTTGAGGGTGCAGATAAATATTACTCTTTATCTGCAAGTGCTAGGGAACAAAGCAAAAATATTCCCATGTTCCCTTTCCTCCACTGGCGGCTTCTTTGTTTGGAGAGTGCCAGAGGATTTGTGGGTGGAGAAATTTTGCTTGCTAAGGAAAACCAGGGAGGAGGCATTTAGTTTTCCTAGGTCCCTGGGTCGGAGCTCGTTCTTGTTATTTGCATGGAGAAAGCCCAAACGTTATGCACGTGGGCCTTTTTGCTCCGGTTAACAGTAGGAGAAACAGCAACAAAACCAGACAGCCTGACCCTATGGTCCAAAAGCTCAACAGGCTTTCACTGTCTTGTCTTTTCTGTATGACACATCAGAGAAGCGCTGCACTGCTTTGGCAACAACTTAACTCATTATCCTCTCTCCCTCCCTGGATCCTCACTTTCTCTCGGGATTCCACTCTATCTTCTTGCCTGTAACCCCTTGAACTCGGATTAGTTTTTTCAGACTGAGCAGATGGAGGGCTGGTACCAGATCATTATTTCTGGATTCATCCAAACACTGCATCTATCCTCATGCACACCCCTGCCTCCACTTACCACCCTCCAACCACCGCATCTCACACCACCTCCCCGACTCGCGTTACACTTTCTTCCCTCCCAGAATTTCCACCTGGTGCTGTTTCCGCCTCCTTTTGCTGTTCTTTCTTGTGGCCGTGAGGATCCTAATAAGGAACCTCACTCACGTTTTAGGGAAAGTAAGAATGTCTGAGGGTGGGGCAGAGGGAAGTAAGGCTTCGTGCAGGATGGCGACGCCACGTGGAGCTGTCGTTGCATCAATGGCATTGGAAAACCAAATTTACCAGCCGGTGGGTAACACAGCAGCTGTACCTTGGAGAACTGCAATATATCCTTACATAGAATTGGAAACTGTGGGAAGTTTCAAGTCAGAAAGGTTCTTTTTTGTGTCTGACATGGATCAGTGAATACCAGAACAAGACCGAGTGCTTCACCCAACTCCAGGCAAAGGAGGCCTGATGGCTGGGTGCAGGTCCCTCTGCAGCGCCGGGGCATGTCGGCACACATGCACTGCCAGCTCCTCTTCTCAGGGCTTAAATTACTCCTTTAATTTCTGCTCACTTCACAAAAGCACAACTCCCTTCCCTGCACGGTTCTGGGCGCTGTAGCTGCCATTCCCCTCCCTCTATCTAGTTCCCGGGTGTCAATAGCGATCATTTCTCACCCCGCCGAAACACCCGGCGGGGGGCACGGGGCAGGTTTTGGGGCTGTCAGCGGGCAGGCACTGAGGCAGCTGTAGCAAATGACAGATTTTCATACACACCCGCTGAAGCGCTGTTAATGCTTCACACATGGAGTCTGGTACAGTAATGGAAAAATCAATGCCAGGATCACACTTTCCCCACACGTGCAATAGCTTGTTGCGCGCATCAGTAATTACACTTCTTGGCTTCTAACGCAAGGCTCACGATGATTCTCCTGCAGCTTTTTGTCACTGTATATTAGTGATTTGCAAAAGCCGAGCCTCAAATAAAAGGGATTTTTTCTTTAACACAGTGCTCAATTACATGCAGTACATATGCAGTAATCCGAGTTGTAGGAGGCAAACTTGCCAGCTACAGTGGCTGAAACTCTCTACACTGAGGGTCAGATTGACTGGCTTTTGTGGCCTCCTCTAGCCCCAAAGTCCATTAATCCTGCAACAAACTCCATGCAGAGAGATGCCCAGAGCCCCTCACATGTGACTCCTAACCTCACATCCCTCCTTGCCAGCCCAGCCCTGGGTATCAGCTCCGACACACAGCAATACTGCCAAGGGGCAGTGCATCTCAGAGGAGCCCAGAGGTTTGCCCGGCCAAACTAAGTATAGACGTTTGGCCAAATGGGCCTCAAATCTATTAACTTAATTGACAAATGAAGGTCAGTTTTGATAATACTTACAACGCACCATGCTATATCTGGTAAAAGTAATGAAGTCTTGGCTAATGCATCATTTAATGCTGTTAGATTTTTGCTGAATCTGCCAGGCTGGGGTTTTTTCTGTTTTGTTTTTAACAGCCTGAACAGCTTGGGTTTGCTTCAGTGACAGAAAGGATTAGATCCTGCTAGAATAAAGTTTAAACATATTTTCTGAAGCTGAAAAATGGCATTAAGTTAGGTCCTTTCAGTACAAACCAATCCAGGTAATTATTGCGTGAATACTCTCAAAAGAAAAATACAAATGGAAAATATATATTTAAAATACAACCATTCAGACGTTCAGCAAAATAGACGCATTTGTGCTTTTACATCACACAACCTACAGCTATTACATCTGAAGTGACTTACTTAAACCATCCCTTACTGGAGCATTAGTAGTAAAACAGCACACGGAACCCTGACTTGGCCTACGTAACCCCACATCGTTGGGCTAGACCTGCTCGGACCCACAGCATGAGCTACCCCAGACCTTGGTCTGAAGGCACTCTTGTCCTTTCGTCTCAGCGTGGAGGCTGCAGCTATTTATTCCCGAGAGTTGCCAATAGCACCTCATTTTCTCCTAGAGCGAGGGGAAAAACAAAGCACTCCTGCTCCTCAGAGGAAGCCAGGTACTTAGGAGGCAAAGCTTTTCAGAATGAAGTGTGCTGACTGAGGAGCCAGAACACATCAGCTGGAGGCCACATGCCAAGGATATCAAGAAAAGAGGGAAGTGGAGAGGATTCTGCCTATTTGAAACTCTTGGTCCTTAAGGGAGACGCTAAGATTTGATACAGCGGAGATCAGCGACTTCCTAGAAACATAGAGTGCTTGTGTAGACCACATCGGGTATAACGCTGGAAAAGAACCACCTGAGAAGGCATCTCTCAGTGCATGTTCACGGGTAACTCTCTCACTTTAGAACAGCACTGTAATGCTGGTCCTCACAAATGAAAAAGGAAAAAGGAAAAAAGAAAAGCAGGTCAAATCTGGGAAAGCATATTAACGTTTCAAATCTGGAAAAGGAATCTGCACTAAGGAATCATTTCGCAGAAAGGACGTTTTTCAGAATGGTCTGCAGGTAAAAATTATGGACTCAAAATGTGTTCTTACAGGATATCCTCTGAGTGGATTCATGGCTGATCACTCCCATTTAGTGCTGTCTTCTGGAGGGATGCTGTTTAACAAGCTCACTGGATGGTACGGCCAATTTGTAAATCAGTATTTCAGCTTTGTTACTTACAGCATGCAGCATCTTTTTATACACCAGGAACATCTTTCATTTACACACGCGCCATCATCAAGCTGTTCAGGTGTGACCATGTTATAAAGCCTACATGATCCTAGTACAGCTTTGTGAAAACAGCACTTACTTATTTCCTCTACCAGCCTTCGTCGGCACAAAATAATAACAGGCAGACAAGGCAAATCAGTTTTCTTAAGCTTAAAGATCAGTCGCAAGATCATAGTCTTGTTCCTGTAAAGACAGTATAGGCTATAAGCCTATATTTTCTGTCTAAACATATCTGCTTTTTGAAGTCTTTTCCAGAGATTTACAATGCCAGATTATGCTAGAATTGGACATACGGAGTGGCATCATCTTGGACAACAAAGGTCTGCAAGCTTTGTATAAAACAAAGGTTTTTTAAGAAACACAGCAGTTAGTGTTGATGTTTCTTTTCCAAGAAAACCAAAATGTAAAGCTTTCTGCATGTTACACCCAAACTACAACCAAAGCCTCAAACCAAACACAAGCAATACACACTAGAGCAAATATGATGAGGAAATAATTTCATGTGTGTATCAATACAGGATATCAGAGTGATCGATCTGCATACCCAATTCTGAAATAAGATTACTGTGCAACTAGTTGGTTTTGTTGCAATCTTGTGTACCATCTAAAGGTGTCTCCACCTGTGCTGCCAGCCCGCTGCAATAGGCTGTTACACAACTCACGTCCCACTTAGGGCCTAAAACTGGTTCTACCCAGCTCTCAAGATTGCATTTCTCTTGCAATCAGTAATTTACTACCTGTGATTTGTGCTTAAGGCTTCTGGTAACGCCCTGTGCCTGTACCTTCAGGGTCTCGCTGCCACCACGTTCTCGTGCTCTCGGTGGCCTGTGCTATAATGCCCTGCTTTTCTTCAGCAGACCTCAAGGCATGGCTTCTTGATAAACAGCTGATGTTTTATTAGCGCAGTCTAATCATGCGTACATCCCTGTTCTAGGGTCACTGTCTAGTTTGCTGCACAGAAATAATGGTCCGTTAGGATGCTCACAGAGATAAACAGAGAGAGTGTGATATAAATATGCTTTGTTAACGACCTGTTATTAATTTGTTGGTGATGACAATATTACTGCTGTGTTATCAAAACTGCTTTAGAACATATGCGAACTTTTAACCAGACATATGGGTTGATACAGTCTAGAGAGCTCTTTGAAGTCAAAAAGGGTGAATAATTCCAACAGCTTAACTTTAAATCCTCTCAGAAACCACACATTTTATGGTATCAAACAACTCCAGTTTGCTTTAGAATGATGAGCTTTTTGGGTAAGTGCAAAAAGCTAAATCTAAGGAAAATGTTATTACTGTTTCACATTCTATATTTCTCTTTTCTCTTATATATGGCTGACACACATCTCTCTGTCTTGGAGCACTTTTTTTTTCAGTGCCTGTCCAGAGCTTAACAACGGGATGCCAGATTCACAGCTATTTACACGGCTTGACTCCCACTGCCTGCCTAAATGTTAATTAAAATGGAACAGAAGTAGAAACATGGTAGGAAGATCTTTTTGCAATCAGTTTTCTAGATTATTGTGTCTCGTTTTCACAACGGTTTGTCGTCTGTCATCACAGTGTCTGGTAATCAGTCTTATCCATCTTTCAGTATTTCCATCAGCAATCTGTTCAGTTTCTAATCAGCTTTTAAACACTTAATTGTATCTGTTCTAAATATGTCTTTTGTACTGAGGAGAAAAGAATATTTAGGGTGAAACAAACACACAAGTAATTCCACAGAGCCCTACAGAATATGCCCTAGTTCAGGCTGCTGCCTTACCCTTCCATGCCAGTCCCAAACAGCCTCCCTGTGACTAGTGTTGACACGGCCTGATTTACACACACACTTAGTATCTGCAACTCTTTATCATATTTAAACTCCTGGGTGGCTCAGCTCCCCTGAAAAATTGGATCTAATAGCATTCTGCACAGAAAAGGATATAAGTACTCATTAACCTGTAGCAATTCACCGTAGCATTTATAAAGATGAGTGATGTGCGCAGTCATGCGCATGTTACTAATGCAGACTGAATTATTCATTGCAAATCTGAGCAATATTTGTATCAAAAGCATATTCAGGAGAAATGTTTTCCTTATTCAGTACCTCAATATACCTTTGAATAATACTTTGCAAATAATATTTCATGCAAATATTGCACTGAAATATAGGCACTTTCCTCCATTGAATGATTATTTCCAAATCAATTTCCTTAGGATAAACTATTGTTATTTATTCATTGAACTAGTTTCTGTCTAGTCTAATAAACAGACACAGTGTTAGCCCAGAAGTACTTAGTCTTAGCTTCAGACATGCAAGCTCTTGCACACAAGTGGATTTGTATGCTACCACAATGTTTGTGGGATCAAAATGGAGATGAAAGAAACATAGGAAACCAAGGAAGAAAAATGAGTCAGCAAGTTAGAAATAAGAAAGCACTGGTTATATGTCGGTTGGTCGGTCCTTATTCCACTGACTGTCATTCTTCAGGTTGGTTTTGACCTTCCTCTGCCCCTTTCTTCTTTTAATCCCAGAATGCAGTCCTTCTCTCATTATTTTCTTGTCTGTTTGTCAAAGATTGACTAATCTGTATTTGCTTGTGATTAATACACAATCCCTGATCAAATGCTTGCAGGACTATAAATGCACAAACTCTACAAATAATTCTCCAGCCGTGCAAATATTCTCCAACACCCAACCTCAAGACACACAGATGCTGTTTTGTCTTCTTTCCTTTAATTTTCAAATATCAACACACAGTCACCCTGAACAAAATCCACTTTTATCGTCAATGGCCAAACCAGGACTACCTTGGCATTTTGTGGTGCAAAACCTTATGGATAGCCTGCACTTTATAAATTACAGGGAAAGTATTTCCTCGTCTAAATTACAGGATGGATGTGCATACTGTGACATAAAACATGGCCAGAGAGCGATTCTCAGCTCCCAGAGGCACCAGCTGGTTTGTGTCCATAATAATCAGGGCTCCCTCCCTCCTAGACAGGTCATGCTCACACTGAATGATGAGGTATCATCATTACTATTATTTTTATTATTACTATGATGACAATGCCAAGGAGCTTGTTTTTTTTTTTTTCCATTCACTGTGTGAAACAACACAATGGCTGCGCTGCAGCCCTATGGAGCGAGGTTTTTACAGGACATCATGCTGTTGGCCTGCTGCGTGGTGTACAGGAAACGTGGGGGCTTTGGGGGTGGCATTGGACAAGCAGCTAAGGTGTCAGGAGCCACACATGCCTCTCAGAGCACATCCCTCAGCAAGTGAGCTGGCGTGCCGCGAGACCGCTCTGCGACACATCCCAAAGAACGGGACAGCGGCAGAGTCGGGAGAGACTGCTCCTGAGCCAAACTGAAATGCTGGTGCAGATGCACCCTACAGATGTTGCCCTCCAGCAGCAGATCAAGCTCCCTTCTGCTAGAACGAAATGCTATTTAAAAAAGAGCTTCTAGCTGAAAATTGGCATGACTGCGTCCTCGCAACGATGTGGCTTTGGCAAACGGTTTACTAGCCTTGCAATATACCTGCCTCTACACAACTGTACTTAGCTTTGCTCTTGTGTTTGCTGATCACTGAGGCTGATGCAAAAGAAAATAAACACATCAAACACATGCAGGCATTGCTTAAAAAATAATGCAAACTATAACCTGCTAGGTAAGTCTCCCTTGACCTCAAAATAAATAGAAAACCAGAAAGCAAAGTCATAAAACAGGGGCTCTGTTTACCCTTCCAGCTGAAGTCTCTGCATCTTGGTCTCTGATCAAAGTCAGATATTTGTGACACTCTTTTTTCTGAATTTTTAAAAAAACCTAATTTTTAACAACTTAAAAAATGGTGCATTGAGAAGGAAAAGATAATGGCAGCACAGGTCCTGGCCTGACCTGATTCCCAGATGATGGCGTTGCAGAAATAGTGGATTAGGATGTGATAGTGTGGCCCCAGTGACAGGCAAGATAACGTTGTTAATCCACTTCCAGTTTGGGCAATTTTGAATTCACTTTGGAAGAATTATCCAAAATCCTTTTGGAATAATAACCATGGGAATTCATTCACATTTTTATTTACTGCCAGTCTTCTGCTGCTGCCTTACTCATGAAGGTTGCAGCCGTTACCATCACGCAGTAGGACCATATGGCTTCAAGATCAGAAACAAATTCGCTAAACTCTGGCTTCATTATTGTAATTCTTACCTTGATAACAAACCAGCAAATTAGGACATATTTCAGCCTAAGAGAAGAGGTTTCAGATCAATTTTATATCTTGTCATTAGGTAATGATTCTAATGGTATCTCTAACTTAGCTGCCTTCGTTAATGACTTTATGGTGAGAGCATGTTTCAGCAATTGCGAATGTGTAGAATACTCTATGTTCTGGGGCAAAAGATTAGCTTAATGAGGGGAAAGCCAATTTCCTGCAGAAGTGCCTTACATAGTTCCTGCTTTTAAAAGGAGGACTGTGACATGAACAATTTGTCATTACAAGGTATAAAAACCACTTAACTTCACGGTTTGGTGCATTTGTACCACTCCTGCAGAGGGAAGAGAGAGATTAATAGATTTTTCCCACCTAGTAAAATAGGTGGAAATCTGTCCCTCCAAGTCCTTTCTCAGCAGAGGAACATTCATTACCAAGAGATAGCGCTCAAGAAGCAGACTATCACTTAGCTTATTAGGCACTCCACAAGTTTCACTAGATGCTTATTACACCCTTAGGTACCTTTGAAAATGTGACCCACAGACAGGGAAACCTGTGCTAGAGCTTTGATAAATGCTCACACCTTTCAAATACAACACACTTTATTTTATTATGGGCAAGTGTCTTTAACTTCAGTAGTGAAGAAGCAATAGGTACAACAGGATTTCACTAAGCTGAAACTCCGGTGCTGCAATCTTGAGCAGAAGTAGAGGAGCTGTAGAAAAGAACAACTATGAGCATTAGGTCATCTAGTCTGTCTTGCCAACAAAGGATGTTTCTCTATAGCCTTGGCAAGCAAACCTGGTAATCAGACTTGCCAAAATAAAAACTGGCAAGAGCCTTGATACCTGATGTGCAAAGAAAAGGAATGAGCACAAGGCTAATATTTACTTTGTCGGCATCTTTTTCAGAACTAAAGCAGAAGGGCTATAGTGTCCTTGAATGTTCATCCCCAGGAAAAAGCTGCACTGTATTAGCTGTATCTCGGCACCTGACAGCTTATGCCATCTTGGGTTTTTTCAGTAAGTTTAAGTACTGTTACGGAAAAAATTCTACAGGGAAGGTTTAATGTTTTTTTTCCCTATTTACTAAATACAAAATGCATTATTTACCAGCCTACATCTGCAAGTTAGGACAAGCTTACCGTAATATAAAAAGACTGTGAGTTTAGGGAACAGAGATTTAGCACATTAAAAGATTATAGTTTTAGACAGTCTCAAGCTCTCTCACTGTTCTGCAGCAAAAACCTTCTGTCACCGAGCTTTCGAGCTAACCACCCTTTTCCAGTGCAACCATTCTACTTGTAAGGTGGCTCAGAATAACATACTTCAATAAAGTGGATTCTGTCTGTCTACAAAACTACACCATTTTAATAGTCCTCTGCGATACAAAAAAGATGAAAGAAGCTGCCCGGCAGTCTGAGAAACATCCTGGAATAGAAGATACCCCCATCCTCCCATAGGAATGAAGTTACATACTCTGACATTGGCTTGGCAGCAACCAGCTTGGTGATGAATGCTTAACTGGGCAAAATGCTTATCCTATAAAATTTGTCTTTGTTAATGCCAGTCACCGAACAAAACAGACCAAATGCAATACCTTTAGGCTGGTGGTGAACAAAAAACCATTATGCTTTGAGGTCAGGGGACTACCCTGGCGATTGCCACTGCCCAGCCCATGCCAGGCTGGCACGTATGGCACTGAAAATCCCCAGGTAGCAGCTGAGGCCAGAATGTGGTAACTGCTCCCCTGCTACGCTGGTGTGCCAGCCACTGCTCTGCTGCTGTGGAAAGGAAAAAGGACATCTACTGGAAGTCCTGTTGTACTGAATATAAACCTGCCCATCACCTTATGTAATAACCATTAGACCAAATGTAAGACACAGGAAGAGATGTATAAAATATTCATTACTTGTTCCTTGTCAGCTATAGACCTTTCTGGTTAGATTAGCTTAGCCTTCAGGACAGTCAAACTGACTAGCACTTGGAGATCTATTTAAAATATACTGCTTCAAAACTTATTGTGGGATAAATTCATGCAACTCCACTGATTTCAGAGGGGCTGTTGCAATTTGTATCAACTGAGTTGCTAGACCACCATTAAAATTCATTACTTGCTTCTAACCTACACACTCACAAGTGGAAATGTTGTTGCAGTTTCTGTATTTTAATAGAAAATCAGTCTTACAGGTGATTTGTGTCCTATAGACTCACAGTAAACGTGCAAAACATAATTAAAAGGATGGATATTGCATTCTTTTCAAATAAATCATTCTTCTCATGCCCGGGTTTATAAGAGTTGTGGCATCACGTGTGACTACTCTTCACTCCTACCCTACAACTTCTGCCTAGAAAATCCAAAGTTCTCAAATACTGAATAATTAACTGGTTGTGGGAATCTGTGAGCAGAAAAATTTATTTTCCCAATGCAAAGATGCTGTTCTCAGAGCATCAATAAGAAACAGAACATATTAAATCTATGTCCATGGAAGAAAACTTCAGAAAAAATTGCATATATCCTTTCTTATTATGCACCAGATCCACTTGTCCTTTCTGATGGCCCTGTCTCACCCTGTAGGTAACTCCCACCCACTTATGGCCATTGACAATAAAAATTCAGATCCTCACTGGACACAAGTCAGCATTATTTCTCCACAAATAATGCAGTTATGCTAGTTTTCATCACCTAAGTATCTGAAAAAGATGGACCTCATTGCTGGGGTTACACAACAAAGCTTTTCTAAAGAAAGTGATGTTTCTCTACTCTCCTGGGATTCCTTGAGTCAATAAACAAAACTGATCATAACATGAAAATTGCCATTTTAATGGAAATTGATATTCTCCTGGCAAGAAGCTGTTTTTGACAAGTATGTGGCAGGGGGATACCAATCAATGAGAAGCTACCTTACAGACAGAAAACAAAGAATTGAAATATCTGGTAAATTTTCTATATCACGTAAGATTGATTGCAAAATACTCTTATGTACCATAATAAAATCAATCTGATTTGATAATTTATTAATGAATGAGTAATAAGAAAGTAGTGAAAGCCAGCATTCTGTAGGCAGGAAAAGTCAGTGAACCAGGAAAAAAACCTCAGTAGTGTTTCACAAAACTAGAGAGTGGGTGTCCTGATGGCAATCACCATAAAGAAGTACATGCAAATACACTGCAGAACTGAAAGGAGGTGTTCACCCACAATGTAGGTTTACAAAGACTTACAGGATTGCTTTTATATGTGATCCAATTTTTGTTTAAAACATATTAGCAGTATTGAATAGCAATTAGTCTTAGCCTGGCTAACCCCATCACTGTGTCTCCCTTCCCATCCCACCTCCATCCAAAAGCAGAAAGACATGAAATGTTAGGAAACTTTAGGTTAACAAACACCAAGAGAATTAAAACTTCAGCCTCTGAACTTTAGGACACCCTGAGGAAGAAAATATCCAATAAGGACAGTACAGGTGGAAGCAAATTTCTTTCTAAATATATTCATGAAGATCCTCTGGTAAAAGACCTCTACTAAACACGTGCTTCAAAAGGAATTCTGGCAAAATATACGGCATCTCTTGTGTAACTTCAGGGAAAATTACACCAATCAAAATCTTTATGGGTCCCACCATTTGATAACCCCCCAGTAGTCTATCAGTGACAATGGCAGGGGCCTACACTCTGTAAAGGACAGAAATCACTTTGTTGTCATTAAGACACAGACGCCTCTAGAGCAACACCAGGTGATTCCTAATTGCCATTCCACAACACCTGAGTCCAAGAAGACAAATAACATCTCCAGCTAAGAATACCAGGAGAGACTACGTCTATTTAGATTAAAAATAGTAGAGTCCAGGCAAGAATCACCAAAGTGATGCTGAAAGGGCAGAGAAGCTACAAACACCTTGACTTCTGCAGAAAAGACCTTCAGCAATGACACAACAAATCTGTTTCAACGGTGGTTTTCAAACTTTTCAGATTACACCCTATTTGTTTTCTCTAATGGTTTAAGCCTCTTCCTGGAACCTCTGCACACATTCAACAGGAACGAAAAAAGCTAGCATGCAGCTCTCACTAAACACCAAAAACTATGAGGCATGTTGTGCCCATCAGATCCCCTGGGCTGCATCCATGGAACTTAAAATCATGACATTTCTTCTGTCCCTATATGTAAAGGGTAGAAGAGGAATAATTACTGCTTCAGGTGAAGGAGATTCTTTAGCCATAGGGATTGAATTCTATATTGTAAAATTGACTCAGGGATGGGATCTTGCTAGTCCAGGAGTGCCATGATGTTGATGCCAATAATCCTCAACTGGCTGTTGTAGACAATCATTGCAAATGTGTAATTATTTGTCTGAACCCCACAAAAAACCCAACCCCAGCCAAGCTACTGCACAACCAAACCAGCAGGGATTCAAAGTTCAAGATCCAGTGGTTTTTAGCTGTGGCCAAAAAGTCAAGACAGTGGCTTTACGTAAGGACTTTCAGTCTCATTTTCAAACTCCCACCTTGCAGTGCATATTCTCCTCTAGTCCTACCTTTCCTTCATCTTCTCTGCCCTTTCTCAGCGCAGGGATGAGAGTTCTCTGCCAGCCCACACAGAGCTCAGCCAGGCCCTGCTTTGGGGGAAGCTGGCAGGCTCTGCTCTACAGAGGCTGCAGATGCATCCACCCACAGCCGGGGCAAAGGTGTCAGGTAAGAAGGACCATATTGGCCAAGATGTCAGGTTACTCAGATTTTCTCTCCTCTCCCATATGGCATTCTCACCAAAAACATAAAACACTGAGAACTGTGTTATATAGGTCATTCCTATGGCAAGTGGTTAAAACCATATTGTTCCAAAATGATGCAGAGTAAGAACAAACTGAGAGCTGCCTGAAAATATATCCTCATCAAGCCTACAGTACTGTCATTTGGTCAACCACAGAGCAACAGCAATGCTGCGCTGCTCAGGTTTTTTTCATTATTGATAAATACAAATTTTAGTCTTCACTGAACCACATTTTTCATTCCGGCCAACCCTTTACACACTCCTCCTGCTATTCCAGAATGCACTCAGTGCTATTCCTCCAACGGTGTAGAGCTGTCGTAGCTGGCTCTTTGTCCACTCATCTCCCTTAGCTCTTGGCTGGAGCTGAGTAGGAGGATGGAGGGGATGCTGTGAAAGAGCTATGCTTAGCCCAAGGAGGTTTCCCTAGGTAGGGATGATGCTTGGCACAAATTAAGAGCACCTTCTGTGGGCTTTTCCCCTCAATCATGGACAGAACATGTTAGAAACCTTGGATCTATAGTCAGCTGTCTGTTTGCCACTACACCCTAGAGTGGATGCCACTCCCTCCCTGAGTGGATGCCACTACCTCCCTGAGTGGCAAACTTGGCGCAAATAAAAATTGCACTTCTTGGTGGAGGCTGGTTCAATTCTTTCCGAGGAACCAGCATGCTGCAAGAGGGCCAAAGCTCACTGGGCAAGAGAAAATGTCTCAGTGAGACACATGCTGTGTGTGCCTTACACCAGGCTTTAAACAAAGCGAGATATCCGATGAGAGGTTCTGGCCAATTCCCGTTGATTCAACTGGCATGCTGTCCATCTGTGCCAACTAAATAATTCATAGTTACTGCAGTGTGGAGACTTCAGTCTGTCTTACTAATAGGTGACAGCAATCTTGGGCCAGTCTCCCTTCCCCTTGGTTAGACTCCCATTAATCAAGCCCTTCAGCTAGTCTCTAGTTTTTCTACCAGCACGGCCCTGGCACTTAAAAACCCAGTAAGTATTATGAATGGTGGATGTAACGTTAGCTCAATCTCAGCCTGCAACTCAACACAGCCTATTAATTCCAGGAAAAGCAGTCATGTCCTCAAAGCCGATGTGCTTTGCTGAATTCCTGAAAAAAAGTTCTCTTTCAGAGAGAATGTCAAGCAATAGCCCCACTGGGCAGGATTTACTCAAGCACATATGCTCACTGACTCGCTGCCAGTGCTCGTGTGAGGGACTGCCTGCCAGGAGGTACACAAAGCTCACATCTGACATGCAGAAGCTCACCTAGGATGTTCTCCGCCCGACAGATCACTGCTTTTTGGCCCACAACATTATTTATTATCATCAGAAAATGGGCAGGAAGAAACCTTTGATTTTGTGATTTTCCTTAAATCACTTAGAGGGACATTGAACAGAACAGACTGATTCTTAAACTGGGGAATCACTGTTTTATAGCTGACAGCCTGCAAACCCATCCACCAACTGCAGGGTGGAAGAGCTTTTAATAGCCGAGTTACAAAATGCTTGATGAGTTTATGATGGCATGATGGATGCACACATTAAATGACAGCAAATGAAAGAGCTACAGCAGGATATATATTTTACACACTGCTTTTCAGGAAACCTATTTTTGCAATAGGAATACTGCATGCTCTTTGATAGCCTGGATAGAGACTACCTAAAGGAAGTTACAAAATGCTAACACATACTGCTGTAAAGATGGAAAACTGTAAAAGACAGAAGGTGATGATACTTCTGTGCCGCAGTCTATGGAAAGATTTTTTTGGATCATAAAAAAATGTAGCAGTCGTCATGCTCTCCTTAACCTCCTTTAGTAGCAATGAAAGTCCTTTGAGTTTTTTTTGTTCTTTTCTAGTAAGCCAACATTACAAGAAAAGCAAAGGCAAAGTAAGACTTGAGAACTAGGCAGAGGGGACACTGTTTCACACTGCTGAAAATAATCTGTCTGAGGAGAGCCCGATTAGTGCTTTGTGGTTAGGTCATCCACCTTGGGGGATTACTTGGTTTCAGTCTCTTGCTTCCCAAGGAGTTAAACACTTTCCACATTAGCTGTAATGAGTATATGATGTAAATGTTCCTTGGATTGCATGATACAAGCAGCCCAGGCTCCCTCCTGTTTAAACTACCAGAATACTCCTTTTGCCTCTTCCAATTCCAGACCCAGGATTCCTACATTTCCTCCCACAACGTGAGAGTATAACAACTGCCGGGATCCCCCTCACCCATCCTTGCCTGCAACACCCTCCTTCAAATAATCTCTAGGAGATTATAGTTAAACCTACAAATCGTAAGCCTGAAGGTACAATTCAGCACAGGTCTGCTTCCTCGGCATGCACGCTAGCACGTTACACAATGCAGCAAGCACCACGTCACCTCCTCCAGCCACGTATTGAAAGGACATCCCAGCTGCCTTTTGAGCTGGGTTCGACCCTGGACATGTAGCTTTGGGCAGCTCAGGGCACACAAACAGACTGATCCCCTCCGCAGATCCAGCAGCGGTGAGCGCGTGGCTCAGCGGGGTTCATCACAGTCATGCCTTCTGCTCGTTTTAGACATGCACCTCTATTGGATTTGGCCATCAATATTGGGTCTGTTCACACCATTCATGGCAAAACTCAGTAGAAACTCTAAGAATAAAACCAGAGCAACACCATGAAATAAAAATAGAGTGCTGTAGGTCTGGGTTTTTTTCCACAGGCTTTCATACCCACAGTTTCAGCTGAAGCCAAAATGCATCCAATACCCATAAAATACCAGGTTAAGAACAATTCTTTCATAGTAGATAACAGATTTGACAGTCCAAGATGAAAAGGTTCAGTGAAAGGGGAAGGGACTTTGACATATCTAATCCCGCAACATGCACACACTGTATTTTGCAGGGGTCAAAGCTGCATCAAGTCTGTTTCTAGACTCAGAATAAAAGAAATTTCAGAGACAGCCATGGTGCAATTTGGGAAATTCTTGCTTCAGGAAAACATAACACTTCTCCCGTGCGAGCAATTTTGTACCTGGATCAACGAAACAGTAAGTACGTGTGCCAGATAAACTGCTTGTTGGGAACACGGCACCCCATTTGGTTTGGGTTTTTTTCTGCTCACTGCATAAGCAGAAAAAAAGATCTGATCACCACATAACTCTAGAAGAAAATGTACCATTTTGGATCAATCTATTGTGAGGTTTCAGCCCAGATTTTTTCTTTAATACTCACTGAAAGAAATCCCAAATACGTAGAAAATCCCAATTACTCTCATTCTTATTCTGTTCTTAGACTGAAACTTTTGCATTTTCATGGCTCTACACATCCAGTTCAGCTGCTGCAAAGTTAGAAAAATATCTGAAAAGAAATGTTTTTCCAGTTCAATTTGCAGTTGCTAACACATGACTTTAATTTGCAACACAAATTATGTACTCTCCAGGAAAGTAAGAAAAAACTTTTGCCTTTTCACCTGCTTCACAGGTGTAAAGCCAACATACATATATTAAGCTCTCAACTAGCCACCTGCAAATTTGCCATAGCCATCTTCACATATGATACAAGTGAACACTATTAAGATATGTAAATTGTGATTGCAAAAATCTACCTGGATTTAAAACCTCCATGAAATGATGGATTCAGCATTTCCTTTTATAAGGTGCTGCCATGCTTAATGAAAACTTCATCAATGAAAAGTTTGTCTCGTGCCTGATCTGACTTTTTCAATATTCATTGTTATATCTTTGGATTGAGTCGAAGAACATGGAAGCAGAAGTGTTAGGGGATGAACACAATTTTCCCAATTGCTTAAAAGAATATATAAAAATATAAACTTGGGGATCACTGGCTTTTATTTTCCTATGGCAACTTTGAACCATCACAGGCACATAATGAATGTCTGAACATTAAGAATTTATGTGTGCTGCCTTAGCTGAGCATAATTCTCAACTATTATTAATGAAGAACTATAAAACACACTTCAAGTTTTATGCCTAAATTACATGAAGTTTCCAAAAACCATAAATACAGCTGTCCGTGGGTATCTACAGAGAATTATGTAACACGCTTTTATAACACAGTCACCGAGGCAGTGGAACTCATCCTGTTTGAGAAAAGATCTTACAAGGAAAACTTTCTGTGGAGTAATTCTTCCCCTGCTCTGTTTTCTGAAATATTTATAGATGCCTCCAGTCTAGTCAGGAAATTAAAAAAACCCCAAAGAAAAGGGAAAAAAAATGTTTTTTTCAAACCCAGCATCATTATTTACAACATGGCTTGATCTTAATTTTTAATCTCCCCTGAGAAACTGAGCCAGTGTTTCATTTCACAGCAATTCATTTGTTGTTTAAGAATGAATATAGCTTTACAACAGTAAAGCAAATTATAGTTTTATCTTTAAATTTATTAAAGCTTTTTATAGTTACAGTTGAGTAATTTACTAGTTTTCACTTTTGGAAATTCCACTTCTAGTTTTTATATCACAAACTATGGCTTCCGTCTCAGCTGAAATACACTGATATTGACAGCTGCATTTGAGGTAACAGAACTCTCCAAAATTCCAATTTCCTCAGGCTGGACCCTAAATAGTAACTTTTTGGATCAGCATACCTGGTAGAACCAGCATGTTATTGAACTGTCACACACTGCTTATTGGAGGTTGGAGAGGGAACCGTCACACTCCACTGGCAGCTATGGCTCCAGCAACTGCCT
>NW_010246339.1:29951-38961 GCF_000690775.1 Eurypyga helias
CGCCAGCCACTGCCTCCAGTCTGAAGGAGCATGGAAGAGAAATTGGTATTGGTAAGGGAACTGAAGCAGCTTTTGTCTGGGGCGCGTGTGTGTTACCTGGAGTACCCAGAATGTGGCTCCACACAAAGAACTGGGAAGAGATGCAGAAGGTGGCTACTTGAAGATGTACTAAGCAGATGGAGTTTTGCATGGTCACAAAGATGCTACTCAGGAGCAGCTAAGTATTCCTGCATCATGTCAGGACCACAAAGCTTATCCCTATTAAGGGGATAAACCTAGAAATCAGATGCAATTGGTTACAAATGTCTGTTGCAATTCTTGTGCAGTCTAGAGCTTGGAAACAACACAACTTCAAGATTTAGGGGAAGACTAAGGCACACAGAATTATTTTCCTGGGTTTCCCCTAGGCTTTTCTTCTGCATGCCAAACCCCTCACCCTTGCTAGAGTCATTCAAAATATTTCTTTTTTTTTTGGTCAAAAGTGAGTAAGTGTTGTTTTTCATCCAACAAAAATCAATAGATCCCTCTGCTTCTGCTCAGTGGCAGGTGATTAAAATCCATCTATAAACTCCCCAGTGGAACCGGCAATATGAGCAGTTCTCAAAGTCAGCCTGCACAGCAGCACTCAAGTGTGACACGGACGTGCCTGAGCTAGGTCAGCATCAGTACAAGCAGCTAATGGTACCACATTAGTCATTATTTCTCAGGTCACAATACGTCACCCAACCATAAAAGTAAAAAATTCCCTGCAATTTTCAGGAGCAGGAACAAAATCTCTAGAGGGCTCAAAGAGAATAGCAACATCTTAGCACTGTCTGAGGCAACTGATACTAAGATGAAAAGTGAACCAGGTGCTAGAAATGGCAAGTAAGAACTAAGTCTTTCAAAAAGTAATGCTAAATGGAAAATTCAAAAGCAATATTAAAGTCTTTTTTTTTTTGGCAAAAAAGGGTGGTTTTTAACCACAATGCCTATTTTTCATTTAGGCGAAGGCATTTTTCATTGCAAAAACGTGTAGACTAAACCTAACAAAAAGTTCAAGCTGCTGTGGTCTTTGGCTAGTAAGTACTAGAGCAGCAAGTAGGTAGTGCAGATGAAAGTGCAAGTAGCAAGTGAGAGCTTAAGAAGTTCACAAAGGCTGTTTGACTGAGCTGAAGCAGCTCACAAGATGACTCAGCAGAGGCAATTAGAGTAGCAGAGCAAGGGGAAATGGAAAGGAACAAGAGAATGAAGCAATAACATTCCCACTGGAAAATTATTTCAGCAAATGATAGAAACAAAGCTACCAGAAGCCAGGAGGTCTGCACTAAATCACGAGTTACTCGAGAAAAGTTGCACAATACCGCATATCCTTTCTTAATATTCCCCCTGCAAGAACTCCTGGAACTGGGAACCTGGGACAGTGCTCAGTGTCTTATGTTTTCTAAATACTATTAGTCATCCTAATGAGATAGGATGTTTTGCAAGACATCTACAGCAGAAGTAGCTTGGCCACACATGAAGGAGGACCCAGCTTCGCCTGTTACTCACGCGGATTGAAAGGAGCTGTTAACACCTTGGCTACACGAAGAGTCGTACTCCAGCGCACCAAGGTAGCTAGTGACGCTGAGTAACCAGATCGGCACTGGAAAAGGGCCAACTTCGAGACAGTGGAAGTTCAGCCATTACAGAAAAGTCCTCTAGGAAGCATGATTTGGGGGCCAATTCTTTTTTCAAAACCTCTCACGCTTCTTCAGCGCAGTATATAGGAAGCTCACTGTTAGGGTGAGGCAGAAGTCACGTTACAGTTAAGTGCTGCACAAGCATGTAGGGCCACAAATGGTTCCTGCTGTAAGGAGTACAGAAAGGCTAAGGTGAGGGAAATAAACACACACCTGGGCTGGCTAAGTCTTCTAAAGAGCATTTCTGGACAAAAAAGGAGTCTTTAAGAGCACTGTCTCTCAAGATTTCAGGCCAGGATACATCACAGCAAACTTGATCTGACTGAGGAGACTGAGAGCTCCCAACTGCAGAGATATTTCAGTGTTCATTTCTAGCTACAAAGCTTAAGAGTGACCAAAAAAAAAATCCCTTTTTTCCAGATGGGAAAGACATATTGATTTCTAGCCAAATTTTAGTCATTTTCTCCACTTTACAGGTTTGGCAGATTGAGCAGCTTGAATATACTCACTTCAGCTAAACAAACTGATGTATTCTCAGTGAAAAAGCAGCCCAGCAAATATCCATAAGCCATTTGTCTGCTCCTTCAGATTTAATTTGTGTAACATACCAATTCCTAGAGAATAATTACATTGTTTTTCTGGTCTATTTTTGATATAACAAATTCAGATTCTCCGTCTTCCTGACAGTGTTCTCCTTATTCTGAGATCTTAACTGTGTCTTCCTACATCAGCATTCCTCCTCCTACCAGTGCGTTCTGCCTTTCAGTTGTATACGCTTCCAGCTGAGATGAATGAATCGAGGAGGGACTGGGGCATGCACGGATGGCGGGTTTTTATATTAATGTAATCACACCTGCTACATGAAGCTTTTAATGAACACGTGCGGGTAACAGTTGCAGGATATGGCCCACATACTTGTCTCAGTGTCTGCTGCTCCCTAGGAATTGCATTTCCACGTAGTGGAGACGCCTGCAGTTGTTTTAACGGATGCCCACAATGGCTGCATATAGCACTACTCACTCTAGAATGGATTCTCCACATTTGTTTCTTTAATGAAAGCTGCCTGTGATTCAGTCATGATGATGTGATTCATACATTTTAATTCACTCCCACCCAAGCCACGCTTTGTCACAGCGGTTGTTTTCACAACTGCTAAGGCCAAGGGCAAAATGACAGCAGCAGGCTTGGTTTCCAGCACCACCTCTCCCAACACCACCAGCTTACTCTCTAAGGCAACAGGCTCCTCAGCTCTGCAGTCAGCTCTCTCACCACCTTATCTGTCAGGTTCTGGAAACCACTTTAATGTGAAAAGGGATGATAACAGTGCTCTACTGTAGTAAAAAGCGCTGTTTTCTAAAGGACTGCTACAACTGAAGTGTGTGTGTGGCAATATGATGAGGGACATTCTTTACCCACGTGCCACCTGGATGGAGATTCCTCTCTTGGAAGCCACCTCTGAAGCTCCCTCTTCCTGTAAACTGCAAGAGGAGCCAGATACCCATAGCAGCTGATTCAGAAATTACTTTAAATCAGATCGTTTCTACAGTTTGTTTGAGTTCAACAAAACTGTCTAAATCTCAGTCTTGCTCTATTTCTGACAGCTGCATGGTTTTGACCATTAAACAAGCTGAAGTCATCTCCATGACCAGAAATTGCAATTTTTAGGATAGGAAAATGTGTGAGCCAGACCCTGCATTTCTTGCATGCCAGTGGGAATTCTGAGCAAAGCACTTAGGTAGCTCTCATCTCTTGCAGCATTATTCACCGAAGCTTTATGTGTAGGAGCAAGCAATATATTTATATAAAAATTAAGTTGTAAGAATAATTTTATTTTCAGTTAGCTAGGAAATTCAGGAAAATAACCTAAATAAACCAGTCAAGAAAATCTTCTTTAAACTACATTTTATATAAATTTAAACTAGCAACTCATTTTGGACATTTGCTACTCATACTTCATTCTTTAATCACTTTACCAGACAGAGCGCGCTTAATTTTTGTAGAAAATAGCGATTTTTAGGAGTTCATTATTTCATTCACACCTTCACTTTTACAGTTTCTTGGCTCAGACTTCTTATATCAGATTCTCTTAGCAATTCCCTTTGCTTAATATTTTCTGTTGCTTTTCTACACAAAAATTTTTACAAAGCCTGCCTTACCTGAACAGTGCAAAAGAAGCCAGTTACTACTAAACCACATTTTCTGAACACCTTGGAGTTACAGCTTCTGAACTGGGGGAGACTATAAGGCTGTTCACTGACACTATTTACAAACTGATTTACTTGGGCTCTTCTGGGCCACTGAATGACCTTGCTTTTCTACATCAAACTGCTCTTAGCACTGAAGCTGGAGAATGATTTCCTCTGGTAACCCTTCATCACAAACCTCACCCATTTCTGCACCAAATGCCAGTCTTATTTCTTATACCTTGCCTTCTTTGACACAAAAGGTAACCTGTATTTTTAAATGAATCAAAAACTGAACCAAAGCAAACAGAAAATACTCTACCGAACATGCTTATCCCACTTGTGAGAGAACCGACCCACGACAGCCACGTTACATACCGCCACTGCTGGGAAACGTTCAAGATCCACACACTCACCATGTCACAGAGAGCAGAACTAGATTTAAGCATAACAATGCAGGTGCTGGTAATAACCTAGCTGTATTAGTATGAACTGCAGTGTAACTAGCGTGCCCTACTGAAGAATGGGGATTGCAGCATAAGAATTTACATGGCACAAGGACTTACACAGAACAGAAATACCATATCTTGGTAGTTATGTAACAGCACTACCCCGTTTTTTAAGCATCTTTAGGTTGTTCCATAGAAGGAATGGCAAACATACATGCAAACACCCTAGTTGAAGTGATTATGCTGCCAAAACTCTCCGTTGGACTTCATCCTTTCCATTTTCTAGACTGCACTGACAGGAAGGCAGAGCAGAGCAGCAGAACTTCCAGATCAGCTTCTGAGAAGTTTGCCTCCTCAGCGGTCTTGTGATTTGAGATGCACACAGAACACAGCACTTTTGAAGTGAGTCTTTAATATTTTAAGAGAGAATTCTTTATTCACAGAATGTGCAGTAACTCCCTCCAAATTATATGCAAAAATAAACCCTGAAATTCTAATGGGGGGGGGAACCCTGAAATGCGAATGGGGGGGGGGAGGGGGGGAAGCAGCACAGCAGTGTTGCAAGAGAATACATAATTCACAAGTTTAAAATTCAAGCACTCCCTTCCTATGCCTGGAGCTCTCTTAAAATATTAACAATCAAATCTCTTCGGTAAGTGTACGGGGTATACTTTATTCTGAACCAATGTCTTGGGAAAAGATTTCCACTCGGGGCATACATTTTCTTCCCTTGTTTGCCCATCAGACCACGAAGAATCCTGTTGCAGGACAAGATTTTATCATAAAATTCAACTCCACCTCTGGCATAGTCTTTGGAAACAGTAGCTGCCTTTCTGTCAGCCTTGCAGTCTCGGTGATGGGTCACAGCGTCGTAAGAAACGTAATAGCACATCAGTCCACCAGCGGCAGTTACGAGGTTACAGACGCTGCGAAGTATCACAGGGCCAGGAGATAAACCCAGAAGTAGCTTTATACTTTTTCCACAGAAAAATGTCCCAGCTAAGCAAGCTGGAGCCACAACCGCACTTGCTAAAGGGCTGCCGTTCTGCAAATACGCAACTTCTCTGGCAATGGCAAACTTCTGAGCTTTAAGTGAAAATGTCAGAGCTTCCTTCAAAGCAACACCTTCTTTGCTCTCCCAGTCTACTTCCTTGCCATTGATCACAACAACATGGTTGACTATTCCTTTTTCATCCTCAGCTGTGCTATCAAAATTAGGCGGGATGCCCACCAAAGAGCCTGCAGGCAGCCAGGGGATTCCAGCACTCACGGGGTGGAAGCCAGAAGCTGCAAAAGCTCGATAGGAATCAGTGGACTTCACATCAGTATCTTGAAGGACATCCTGAAAGACACCACAGACTCTCTGTGAAAGCTCAGCTGGCTGCCCCTCTGACCAGCACTCATGCAACAGTTTGAATGTCTGCTCAGGAAACACGTGGTAGGAAAGATTAGCGCCAAACAGTCCCACACAAGAAACAGCCAACAAAGTGATCTTGTGCTTCTTTAACCACACAGATGCCTTCCACAGGAACTGCACTGCCATAGTCAAATCCTAACCTGTTTGTAACACAAAATTGGAAATTAAAGTGGGCATAAATGGGTCTCTCGTCTCTGTAGCATTTTAAAAAACAAAGCAAAAACCACAACAAGCAGAACACCTCTTTTACATTAACAAAACACCTTTACAGAGAAAGCGATACTCATCAATTTTGGGCCTCAGAACATAGGATGATTGATATGGAGAATTAGCTTCACCCTCTCCTCCAACAAATCAATTTACAGCAATAAAGACAGTAATAGAGCCACCACACTTCCTCCTTCCCCCAGCAATCACCACACATTCTGTATTTACTTAACATACTTGTCCAGTCCATGCCAGCAGAATCCTCCTGTTGCACTCCCCTACAGACACAGACTACAGATATTAAGGCCAAGAAGAGCCAATTAATCTACGCTAACCTCCTCAACAGTACAGCTCCAAAAATTTATCAGTAACCTCAATAATAATTTCAGTAACTTAAGCTTGATTACAAATTCCAAAACAGGATCCCATTTTGATTTGAAAATTTCAGGAGATAGAGTTTTCCTTTAGTTTGTTCTAATGGACAGTCAACCTCATTTAAAAAAAAAAAAAAAAGAACAGTATGTGCTTTTTCTATTTTTTTTTTTTTTCCAGTTTTCAACTTCCAGGCAGTGGTTCTAGCTTACTCAGCAAAAAGCTATTTTCAGAAAGCAGCATGCTTTCAGTGGCTACTTTAAAAAAATTCTCTCTGAAATAATTTCTCTGACAAATAACACATGCAGTCCAGAGAAGAAATAGAACAGAAGTTTTTTCAGGACAGACAACTACGTTGTGACTCTTTAAATAATCAGATAACCACAGGAGCTTTCAAACCTTCCAACTCCTTCAGTTCAAGAGTCTTGCTTCCCTTGGGGAGTATCAGCTCCCTTTATGGTCCAAGCCATATGATGTGCTGTACCCAGGAAAGCTCCGATCTCTTAAAAAAATCCCACTGGCTACAGAATTCTCCTCTAAAACGATGCTCCTATAAAGATATAAAAGTGAATTAGGCACCTAAATACAACAGACACCACCGAGAACTGGATGCCTCTGTTTCCATTTGCATCTTAAAATGTCCCTTCTCTCAGGGCTTTAACACATGAGCTTCAGAGAATCTTCCTGCAGCTGTTGAAGTCGTTAGTATCTCCAGCTGTCCTTACAGGAAGCTGAGGTGGCAGAAGGAGACTGCTTTGATACAACAACCAAGGTCTTAGTGCAGAGCACCATCAAAGGTGGGTTTCAGCTATGCTGCTGGGCCCTGTGCTGCAGCAGCTGAAACAGACAATGTGTTCTCTTCTTCCACTGAGCGAGAAGCTCCCACAGAGGGGTAGAGTGGTCAGTTGGGGGCTGTAACATCATAAAACAGGGCCGCATGACATGCCAGGATACTCCAGTCATGAGCAACAGCAAATGAGTATTAACCACAGGGAAACAAAAAGGGATTAAATTAAAGGCGGTGTTTTAATGATATTACTACTCCTTCCTATGAAGCTCTTTCAGACTGTAAACTCACCAGGGGAAGAATAATCTTGTTTAATGTTTATACTGCACTGAACACACACTGAGTGCTTAATAAAAACAATGATGCATGTAAGTATACAATAATTTAATATGTATTTCTTAGTGTAATAAGTCGTGGTATTCTTGCATTCTGCTGAGACTGGAGGTGGTGATTTGTTTGACAAAATTATTTAACAAAAACACACTAAAGAGCCAAGAGCTTGGATGAAACCCAATTCTGGGAGAAGCTTCCTTGTTAACACAGTTAAAAAAAAAGAAAATAGTAATATTAAACCTAAATGATCTACTGGGAGTTAATGACCTCTTAGCAAATCTGGTAGTCTGTATCTGATTGAAAAGGTCATGCCATTTACAGTTTTTGGGGGGAGCAGGGGGGAGGCAGCACTTCAAAAGGGGTGATTGTATGAAGACTATCACTTGATCCACACGTGAAGCTGAGCCATGTACTTCCCAAGTTTCTCCCACTCATGTCAGAAAGAGCCCTCTCATTCAGGCTGGCTAACGGATAAGGAACACAGCAAGGAGAAACTTTAGCCCCTCAGTTTATGCCCACAGCAGTATGGGGAAGGCCAGACCATGCTGAAAACCAACCTACTCTCCCTTCTTGCATGACCAAATGGTGCTCGACAAGCACACGGGATGCTGAACGCTCCTCTCAGTGGGCAATTCCAGATGCCAGGAAGCACCTATGGCCAGGCGGTTTGCACCTCGATGCAACAACAAAATAATTAATTAATTTCACCTGGATTGCACCTCAATGCAGTAACACTTTTTTTCCTGCTTCAATCATAAAACCAGTAACAGTTACTAAATATCTTTTGACTTTTCAAAATTAAATTATGCTTTGTGCAGGCATGGTTTCAAACCTCTGCAGACAGACCCCTCGCAGCCCAGGCTACATTTTTGACTGGATTACGCCCAACAGTCCTGCCACACACTTAATGTAAGAATAAGAAGGAAATACCATGTGGTATTCATTTCTCATGATAGTCAATACTCACAAAAATAACACTGCCCTTGACACCTTTTAGCACTCGTGCTTTCAAATCTTCCCCAAGAGTCAGCACAGACCATCAGTTCCTGCAGAAAATCCCACTGCAGCCCTGTTTTTGTTCGTAAACTTTGGGCAATTTACTTATAAAGAGGGAACTGGAAGCTCCAAGGCCATTCATAAGGGACATACCCTGCTCCTTTAGTCAGTTCCCATAACCCCACAACAAGGTGGTCTCCCCCAGGTGCTGAAATGCTATTCATCTCTGCGGTGTTATGAGCACCCGTTCTCACGAAGTCTGACAATTTTGTTAGCTAAAGTTCAAAACGGGGCATATCTGGGCTGGTTTTGTCCTAACACTTGAATAAATTTGCGTTTTTTTCCTAATTGCATGTCCTGAGAGGCACACTCAGCTTAAACCAGTATTGATCAGGAAAGGGGGCGAGGGCTGGACCCGCCTCCGGGTTTCAAGCCTCGCTTGACGCAAAATAAAAATATAAAAGGAGGGATTGGGGGTGTGCGGCTAAAACCGGCTTTACGCGAGGGGCGGGCAAGGCCCCGTCCAGCCCCGGAGCAGGCCGCAGGGACAGCACTCCCCTTCCTCCCCAGCCCCACCGCGCCGCGCCGTGTGCGCTGAGGGCCCG
>NW_010246340.1:0-20894 GCF_000690775.1 Eurypyga helias
AGCGAGTGTGGGGAGGGGGCCCGTCCGTGCGGGGTGGGGTGGGGTGGTACAGCCCCGGCCCCCACACGGGAGAGGGCTTCTCCTGAAGGGCCGGACACATCTCCAGGTCACAGGGTCATGGCCAGCGCCCTCCTAGAGCCACTGCCGCTGAACTGGTCCCAGCGCCCCCTGGGCAGAGGAAAACCCCTCCCGGATGGGGAGCGAAAGCATCACCCCGAGGCACAAAGAGCCACGCGAAGGCCTGAGACGGACGCGTTGGCTCCTACTTGCCAACGCGCTCAAGGTTATTGCCACCAGGAACACAGAGGAGATGTGGCGCAGGGACACGAGGCCGTGAACGTTCTCCTTGTCCCCTTGCACCCAGGTCGAGTCCTCTCGGGGTGCGTGTGGGCGGATGTGCGCGCTGCTGGCTCTGAGAAGGGCTTGTCCCGTGGTGGGATGCCCTTTCTCACCCGTCCGCTCACACGAATCCCTCGCAGCTTTTCTCTTGCCTGTGGCACATTATTTTAGAGGGAAAGCTATGCGCGATAAACCCGAGAACATACGTTTTTTGGGGGTGCGTATGTATTTTACAGGGATATAGCGTTCTCTGTATTTAACAAAGCTATTAAAAACCATTAGGTCAAACGCAGCTGGGCAAGTCAGCCCATGCCAGATGAGGAGGGAAAGCCATGGAAAAGTCTTGTGTTACGGTGATGACATTTTACGGCAGCAGCAGTTACAGCTTTTAAGCAAGTGAAAAGCAGTTCAGTTTCTTGCCTTATTTTGTGGGCTGAAATGGTGGATGTGCATCAGTGAACGAGCCGTGCACAGGATCCCTTCCCGGTAATGGCTGTGACCCTTGTGGGGGACCTTCTGGCAGTGATACGTTTGGTGGTGCCCAACGGGCAGCAACACGAAGCCCCATGAGCCAAAGAAGAATGCGATGCAGAGGGCTTGTACTAATAACCCACAGGTGCACACAAACACACACACCAGATGCTATGCAAAACACCCCAAAGACGTCACCTTCTGGCATTGTCTTTACATAGGGAGTTGTAAGATTCCTTTCCTGATTGCTCTTCATTGTAGAAATACCGATTCTTTAAGAATACGTTCTTAAAATGCAGCATCTTTAAAAATGACTGTGCATGGATGTGCCTGGTGCCTTGACACATAACTCTCCCAAGTTTCTTTTCCTTAAACACCTTAGGTGAAGATGCCCGCAAACCTTTCCTAGTGGCCCTTCCTCTCAGAGAAGGGGCATTGCTGTGGGGGCTGCCCGGCTAGGACCCCCCCTGCTAACTGCTGCAGCTCACCCACGGCGGCTGGGCTGGCTGCCTGCTCCCCATCCGTGGGCAGACACAAGGCAGATGTCAGCAGTGCGCTGGGGGTGGTGGAGGGGTGACGTGTCCTGTCCCTGTCTCTCTGCCCAGGTGAATCCCCTGTCTGCCCGGGAAGGCTGGGGAGACACTCGAGGGGTGGTGGTGTTCAGAGAGGGGCAATGGCTGATGCAGTCGGGGCTGCGTGACTGCTGCCAGCCCTGCTGAGGGCACTGTTAAAACCCAGTGCTGGGGCTTGTGGCAACACTTGTGCTACAAGAAGAGTGTCACCATCCCCTCTGTATAACTGTGGAGATGGGATCCTGGGGGCACCCCCAGAGCTCTGGCTGGCATCGAAGTCCAGCACCTCCTGGCTGTGCCTGCACCAGGAAACGAAGCAGGACAGGGGCACCAGCCTGGCCATGGATAGCTCTGCCCACGCTGTGCCACCTGGAGACGATAAACACCCTCCCAAGGAATGCTTGGCCATGGGCTGGGGACAGTATCTGCTCCAAACAGGCATTCAGTTGTGCCCACGTAGTTTTGGGGAGGAAGGGAAGAGAGGAGGGGCATTAGCAGTCACACAGTGTTGCTTGGCCCCAGGGCTGGGCAGGGTTGCAGCCACCAAAGACCACCCACCACTTCCCTAAAGCTTTTTCTCTTCAGTAAAGCCCCTTCCCAGCTGAGGAGGTCAGGCGGTGTTTGATTTGGGTATGAAAACCAGCGCCTCTCCCCTCAACCTGCTGAGCTGCTTCATCCCCCCGAATTAGCCAGCATTACTTTTAACTCGTTGAATCGTCAGGATTCGAGCCAGCCGAAGGGCTCTTGCCCAGATGCAGGTTTGCCAGTCAATGGCACCAGGACTTGGTGAGGTCCAGACCTCGCCAAGGATTTTATTGCTCATCTGTTGGATGAGCCCAGAGCAGCCCAGTGAGCCCGGTGGCCCGTGCACACGTGCTGAGGAGCGGAGACAGGCTGGAGCCAAGCGGCTGGTCTCCTGGGCAGCCCACAGGGATGGTGTACCAGGCAGCCCTGGGAAGATGGTGAGGGGGTTGTACTTTTCTAGACAGCCATTAAAATGTTTTTCATTTAATCAGCCACAGTATGTACACCTCAGTTAAACAGCTGGCATCTGAGCTGATACGCAGGGACGTCTAATTTTGATTCCTACCTTTCTGTTTCAAAGCTGTCTCGTTTTGAGCACTTTGATCCAACGACTAAACTTATTGTGGCATATTTATGTATATGACATTTTCATTCGTTCCTTTATTTATTGATTTTTGCAAAACACGTCGCTTACAAGGTTTCTGGCGCCAAGGCAGCAGTGCTCTGAGAAGGGAAACACACCGTCCGAACACCAACGCTTGTGTGCGCTGCGGCAGTCCTGCTTTGTACACGTCACAGGCTCAAATTGGAAGAGCAGTGGCAATGCATGGAAGAGAGCATGCAGAAATGGGAAAACTGTGCTGGGGGTGAGTGACAGTGTATTTAACACTGTGTCCCAATAGACTTCTTCTTTTTTAAAGGATTTTTTTTCTAGAGCTTTATGATTCTTTCTGGATCTTTATGGCAATTTGGTGATTCCCCTCCCCACCCCCACCCCTCCCCCGGTATTATCAGTAGCATACTGATCCCCACAGCAACCCCAGGAGACAGGGATGTGCTACTATCCCGCCTTACAGAATAGAAGTTTGGGGTGGATGAGGAGGTGTAAAGAACTCTCCCAAGTTCTAGGGGAGTGCTCAGACCAGGGGACCAACTCTGCTGACAGCACCTCCAAAAAGCTGAACCAGTAATGTCCCTGAATATCTTACTCCCAGGCACTGGGAGTATGACATGCCCAAGGAAACAACCATTCACCTCAAACTACAGCAGGAAGTGGTTTACTTCCCCAGCAGCAGCAGCACAGCAGCCGTTTTTAAAGCTCAGCCTCACGGGTGCCGCAGCGGGGAGGCAGAGTGGTAGTGGAAGGGCAGAAAACAACTTCCTTCGGATCTGAGTCTTTAGGTTGGGTTCTCTGGTGTCAAATAAGGCACAAACACTGACTGATGCTTTTCCTGAGGATGGGGCATTAATAAAACCTCTTGCCTGGGGCAGGCTTTCTGGTACATGTGTGATTTTCTGCCTTTTCCCTTGGGTGGGACACACATGGGGTCTGTCCCCTCTGTCAGCTGCTTTGCTGCACAGAATCTGTGGGGATATATTCACAGTGAAGCCCTTTCCCTGTCTGGTCCATTGGTTTGAAGTGGGCTGAGGGTTTCAAAGCCGGTTTGAGGGACAGAAAGAAGCACAAACGGGCAGGGACAGCCGTGCAGAGTGTGGTCCCCTCGGCCCTCCTGAGGAAGCCAGGCTCCCTCTGTGACTGAGCCACCTGAAGAAGAGATGCTGCTCAGGGTGAACATTTCAACACCCGGGGTACTTCCTTCACCCTTTCCTGCGTCCCAGATGGCTCCTGTTGCAGTGGTTCTCATCCTCCCAGCACAGCAGAGGCCTGAAGTCAGCTCTGCTGTCTGAGGTTGGCTTTAATTAAGTGGGTCCTCCTGCACACAGACATGCAGGAACACAAACACCCCTGTTACCCATGTGGAAATGGAGCCTTCATTTCTGTAGTAACATTTTAAACATCCTCACCAATAGTTTTAGAAGGTCCTGGACTGTAAGAGAGTTCTGTTGGATGTTAAAATTTAACTGAGAAAACTCGAAAAGTTAAACTGAAAAAAAGTTACTCCTTCAAAAGCAACAGAGGCATTGCCAGGGCTATGCAGTTCTCACCTTAGAAAAGACTCTTTAATTCATACACCTCCAAACCCTGAATCTCTGGGAAGGAAGCACTGAAACCAACCCTCCCTTCACTCCTCCAGATCCCTTCTTCCCTCCTTTGCCCTTCCAAATACACCCATGGGTGTTTGTGAGCAAGTTTTCTTGCCCAGAGAATATCAGCAGCTGGCCTGGCAGTTGGTGCTGGGCGGCTCTGTTAGGTTTTGTGCCAGATCTCACCCAGTGAGACCTCATCTGGGTGTATGTTTCAGGCATGACAATCTTTAAACTCTCCTTGGCTGAGTAAATTAAAAACAGAAGCCATTTAGCACAGAATCACAGAATACTAGCGGTTGGAAGTGACCTTTGGAGATCGCCTAGTCCAATCTCCCTGCCAAGGCAGGTTCACCTAGAGCAGGTTGGACAGGAACACATTCAGGTGGGTTTTGAGTATGTCCAGAGAAGGAGGCTCCACAGGCTCTCTGGGCAGCCTGTTCCAGTGCTCTGGCACCCTCAAATAGAGAACTTTTTCTTCAAGTACTTCACAACTTCCTGTGCTCCTGTTTGTGCCGTTGCCCCTTGTCCTGTCGCTGGGCACCACTGAAAAGAGTCTGACCCCATCCTCTTGACACCCACCCTCTAGATATTTGTAAGCATTGATAAAATCCCCTCCCAGTCTTCCCTTCCCCAGGCTAAACAGACCCATCTCTCTCAATCTTTAGTGGTACCCTGCACATCTGAAGGAAGAAAAACACCTGCAAGTACAAGAAAAAGGACCAGTATAACAATTGTTGTGGTTCATTTTCAGTCCAGGCTTTCTAGGAAGAAGATACTGCTCTACCTTTCCTCTCGTTTCAAAGTCACAACCCTGACCTTGATCCAGGAAAGCAATGTGCTCAGATTCAGGCCAAATACAGTGGATCAACATCTCCGAACACGTGTAGTTCTTTATTTTGAGATATCTGTAGGCATTTTTGGCTAGCATTTCATCACACCTCAATCTTCTTTCTACTGAGGCAGAATCACTCTCATACACCGTAAAACAACTTTGCTGCCTCACACTCTAGGCAGTGAGCTGTAACTGAAACGTGCACATGCAGCTCGATCTTTTCGGTGTGAAATACCTCTGCAACTCCAGCTGTATAAGTCTCATGTGTTAGCCATCGTATCGCCCTGCTGACACCCCCAGCCTAGAAGTACTCTACTTTTCTGGTGCTGAAAATACTCCTGGATTACAAAACTGCCAGAAGAGTTATCAATTGCAATTACAAATCTAAACTTGATACACAGTATCGTGGTCTTCTCGATATTACATTTCTGTTGCAAGCTTTTCCACTGTACATTGTTCAGATGTGTTGGGACAATCTGTTAAATAATCTAGAGGCACTTCATCATGGGACAACATTTGAGGTGATTTACAGTTTGGTCTTTTAGCAGCACATCTGTAAATTGCTATAAATAGTGCTAAACCCTATTAAGGAGACATCAGGGTGCTTCCAGGCTGAGAGAATTAATGGGACAGTTGTGGATTATACTGGGTAAAAGCCCTACCAGTTTACAGCTGATCCGCTAGCGCATCCCAGAGCCAGGCCTGAAAATTAGGGTACGAGTTTCCAAAGGGCAGATTTTGACAGGCATTTAAGCATTAGGCTGGCATACAGAGGTCAGCGATATTCTAGGCTTAACTACCTTCGTTTTTCTTGAGGGCGTAATGCACCTTATGCAAATCAGCTGTTTGCAGCAAAGTTTAATTAGAAATGGCTCACCATCTTTACTCTCATCTGTATCAAGTCTTCGTTTGGCAGGCATACGAGGTTAACAATGAAGGAAGGCTATGGGGCAAAGCAGATGGATCAAAATCCCAGCCTATAGCAACACAGAACAAATGCTGCTATCTCAAAGGTTGCTGACACGGGAAAAATGGGAAAACAGTCGTGAAGTCAAGAATAAACACAGATAAACAGAACTTACCCACTTCTCGTACGCACAAAGCCAGTGAGTTCACTCTGTTTTCAGCAGTACAGAACAGTTTCATTTTTCCTAGCAAGGTAAATGACTGCACGATCGTTTTGGAGACGTGATGTAATTTGGGTCTAGATCCAAAGCCTTTCTGCTGAGGAGTGAGATTCTGACTTAGTTCTGGTGTGAATATCCATCCACCTGATCAACAGATTGTTCCTATTTTTTTAAATGCTGCAATGCTGCCTGTGGAAAAGGGTGAGAAAAGAGGATCGAGCTCCTAACCAAGGAACTGGTCATGGCAAAACAGAAACACAGAAAGCGCTTTCCCCTCAAATGGGTGATCGTTACGCAAGGATACAAAAGAACAGCTAAAGGTGGCAGGACCATTTAAACTACAAAACAAACTGTTTCAGCTCATAGCACCATTATGAACATGTGTGTTTCAAAGGTGTTGAAGATGGTTTGCAGGTAGAAATTCAAAAGGCCAGAGTATAACCATCAGGGAGCAAAAGTGTGAAGACACAGAATTTAGGGCTACCACATGCAGATTTTTACTTCAGCTGCAATATCTGGGGAGGCTTTAAAGCCTTTGCTTCACAAGTCAATACACGACCTGAGAAATGCCGCTTCTGTTACAGGAAAGCTGTTGGCAGGAAGGAGCTTTAGCATACACCCTGAACAAACTTTGGAGGCTCAGAAACCAGAGGAAAAAGTGAAAGACTTCAGCCCATCCCATTGAACACAGCTCTCAGAGGAGTTCTTGACCTCTACAGTGACTTGAGACAACGCACACCACGACCGTATTTAAAGCAGACTGTGTGCCTACGCGGGTCTCACAGAAGATGAGCGAAAATCTAAACTGCTACATGAAACATTTTGCCCATTCACACATCTCTGTGGAGCCACCATCACGCTACAAAAGGCAGAGGAAAGCTTTGCCGTGTTGCGGAGGATGAATTCATGCACAGCCGTGTAGCCGGCGTAGGCCCTCTCCTTTGCGGGGGCGTAGCCGTTCCTTACCTGCTGTGACCACCTCCGGGCAGCTGCGTGCCAGGTCACATGCTCAGAACTATGCCTGGGATTTGGCTGACCCAAACTCGCTCTGTTTGAGAGGTGTGAAAGTCTCTGTCTGGGCCACTGAGTCGATACCACGATAGGCTCACCATGTGCAGCCCAGGAGTCTGGCCTTGGTTTCACACGCTCTTTCAGCTGATGGAGACCACTATAGATTTCCAGCGTCTTTTTCCTTTGAAAAAATAGTTAACTTCACTCTCCCTCACAGTCCTGAAGATATTTCACTCATGTCTGATATTAAGAAACGTACAACAGGGACTGCAGAAATGAATCACACCATCTGATGGTGAGATTAAACCCAGCAGCTTTCAAGGGAAAGTGCGTTGTCTCACTGATGGAAATACTGCAGCTCCTTACAGTGGGGTGTGGGATCTGGGAGGGGGTGACTAAGGCAAGCACACTTTTTGCAAATATATTAGTTCAGTTTTTTTATTCTTTTAGGTCGCTCACCTTCACAGCCTGTTTTTTTGTTTACTTGCATAAACTACCAAGTTTTATGGCACAGATGGTCTTGGAAAGTACTTTTCTAGGCAGGTTCCACTGTCCTGCAATTTTCTATTCAGGTAGAAGGAGGAAAAAATCCAGGACATGACTAATATGAGTGACCCCAACCAGCAGCACTGATTGTACATGGCCTGCTCCGGGGCAGGTTGGCACTCGTGCATCTGCACGGCTTGTTCCAGCACGGCACTGCTACCAGTTCCCGACTACTGTGCCGAGCCTGCTATGGCCAAGTTATCTCAGAGATGGTTTAACTAACTACTACTGCACTTCTACTCACACTGATCCTTGACGTCTTTTCTGCCCCTGCCAGAGGCACCTTTGCTGGCCTGCAAGTTTGGCTTTCAGGAGATCGAGCTGGCTTGGCCCAGGCTGGTTTCACACAAGGGCTATCAGCTGTCTGGCTAACAAGAACTTCCCCTACAGGCACATCACCAGGTGGTGTTCCCCCTTAGTTATTCAGAGTGCGCAGTGCCAACACGGTTTGTGTTGCTTCCATAGGGCCCCGGCATCCGGTGGTGTGGTAGGTACTCACCACCTGGCTGATCTACAAGCATCATGTGGGGAAAAAAAAGCATTTGCCACATAAATGGGGTGCTGAGCACCATTAGAGCCTCCATACACCCAGCCCAGGAGCAGGTACAAGCTTATGTGGGTGTCCACTCACTGCTGGCTCTGTGCACATGATCTGCACTGTTGTTGCTGGACAGTTGGAGTGCAGACACACTCCTCCCTGCCCCCTGCTTCAACAGGGTGTGCTGTCTTGGATTCCAGCGTGACAGGAAGAATTCAAAGTCCTCGTCCCTTTCTGCTTAACTGTCCCCATCTCTAGCAGTTGTTTAGCCATTTCTGCCAAATGCCCTGCAAAATGCGAATGTTGGTGCTATTGCTCTCCCAGAACAGAGGATTGTAGTGGCGAAGTAAAAGCAAGGGCTCTAATTCATCAAAATATTCTAATATCACAGAGCTCCTCTGAGAGTGTCAGGGCTCAGCAGACGTGAAAGCTCATTGCAATTCAGAATGTAAAAGTTAAAGGGGCTGCAGAGGGAGCGCGGGGCCTGGAGACAGAAGCCAGGTAATCCTGAACTTCCCTGATCATAAATAAATTTTGTTTTAATCTGTACTGTGAGCCTGGCATGAGCACGCTCTGCCCAGAAAGCAGACAGCAGTGCCAGGGAAACTGATTTCCTGGTACTCTGCATGGAAAGGGAGAGTGTCCAGTTTTCTCAGCCCACTGATGCCAAGGAGCCTAGAGGTAGACAACTCTTATGAAAGAAAACAGGAGAAAATAACAGTGACCACCATGCTTCAGGGAGGGCTCTCTGAAGATGATTTGAGAGGCAACGCTGTGGTTAAGCCCAGATTCAAGCCACTTCGATTACAAACGGTGAACTTGTGGCCAGATGGGGCAATGTCTTCTGAAACAGTCCAGGAAGACCATGGAGCAACGTTGCCAGGGATAGAATAGCTCTGTGTAGGAGGCAGCAACCTTTCAAAGGTGATATACCTCTGTGTATGGACATGTACTGCCCAAACTGGGGGCTAAATGTGCCCATTAGTAAGGTGCTGAAGGAAGCTGCCTCCCAGAGACAAGGCTTACCTCTCATCAGTCACTCTGGGGTAGCAGATCTCAGTCCCAGCTGGGTCTGGAGCTGAGTGGGAGCCAGGAGCTATTGCTGCACTCAGACACCCCTCCTAGGATGCTCAAGAACCCAGCCCCTGGGTCGTCCATGTGCTATTGAAAATCTGCTGTCCACCGATTTTCTGTCTACTCATACTGCAGGTGCCCAAACTGCGTAACTGAGCTGGAGAATGGGTAGCTGCTGGGACAACTTGAGACTTTCCTCCCTCTTCTCTGAAATCCTACGAAGAGTTGAGCAATTCTTCCAGGGTTGCACACCTTCAGCTCCCAGAGACTTCAGGCAGGGCCACGGCCAGCACTTCAGGTCTCACTGGAGTTAGCTGTGCTTTAAACCTGCTCTTGTTGCAAAGTTGCCTGTCTGTCTTTCATGTGGGAATGAAACAACCAGGTAACTTCATCCTTAACCTTGGTGTGACAAACCTACCCATTTAGCAGGGACGGGGACAGGGGATCTTAGTTCCTAAATTGCTTTCTCACCCATTGAGATGAATTCCTCCAAACCAGCATTGCAACAAGTGGGTATGAATCTGGGGCCCGCTTTGTCCATTCCACAGATGAGCTAATATTAAACTACTCTAGTTTTAAAAAATAAACCTTAAATGTTTACAAAGAGAAGTAAGGAGATGTTTAGAAAGAGAAATTTCTCTCCTAAGGTCATACTCCTGGCAATGTGCTTTACCATCATAGCTGCGGGGCTCCTTCTTGCTCAGCTTCACTCATATGCTTGTGTCAAAAGAAGACTCACACAAGGAAATATTCATTAACATGTTTATTTGTTTGTCTCCAAAGATAGCACATACATTCCATCTACCTGTAAGCATAAGTGTGGCAAATATAGAGATACTACGGATTTATGCTGTCAAACAAGACACAGTGTTGAGAAAAACCCCACCCCCTTCGTCCTCATTCTTTCCTTTGTAGGAGCTGCCTTCAGAAGTACCTGACTGAATCTCAGGACAAAGTCCTTGATGTACACCACTTTTGAAGGCTGATGGGTTCTCACCCCATGTGTAACAGCTGAATCTCACGTAACTACTTAAGACTTTAACCTATTTTTTGCATTTTTACATGTATATTGTTGTTCTTCCAGTTATGTTCTACTTTTTCCTAGCAGGAAACTGAAGTGTGGCTCAAGTAATACCTATCATCAATCTTATTTATTCCATCTATTTCTAGGTAATTATATATAGTGTATTTCTTAGTCTATATTCAGATGGCCTATTTAGAGATGAATGGATTCCTTCCAGAATGGCAATGACCTTTCCGTGACTCAAACATTAATTTTCTAAATGGCTTCACAGGTGAAATACCTTATATATCATCATAATTAACAAGATATACCCTATTAATGGTCAGAAAACATGCTTTTCATAATTATAAACAGAATCCTTTCTGAGGTACAGCCTTCCCCTCTATTGTTAGTCAATACAATCTTGATACATACATAGTGAAACCTACTAAAAGCCTATTCAAAAAGCAGTCTTAATTGCCAGTCTCGCATACCTTAGGCACCCGCAAGACATAGATTTTAGAGACATCAATATTACACTTCAGAACTATTCAGAGATTCAGCTGCTAGAATATATTTGACAAGCCTTTGTTTTGAAGCAAACGACTGGCATTACAGGCTAAATTCATTCACCTGCTTTCCTAACTTCATTAAAGTCAACTATGCCTATAATTTCTCAGAGCACAGAAAAACTTGCAACAGCAATTCACGCTCTCTCGTGAGTCCTCCTTGCTGATTGCAAAGCCTTAAGGGGATTAGGGGCTTTCTGGAAAAACTTGGAGGAAGGATTGCAATGATAATGAACAAGGCAGAGTGAAGAATAATTCTATTCCACATGGGGAGCTCCTTAAAGAAATTGGAGCATCTCTCATGTAAAGAGACGAAGGACAAAAGTTCCCTGATACAAGTTTGAGCTCTGATCTTAGCAGATCTTAACAAGCAGGACCATGCCTGATGAGATCACCAAAGAAAAGTGATGTTGGAAGAAGCATTGGTAATTCAGAAAGTGCTGACTAAGGAAATGCTGGGTTGATACTGCAGCCAAGTAGCAGTGAACACTGTGCTTTCAGCTGGGTCATGTGAGGCATGGAGCTCTGACTGCTTCTAACAACTGAGAGGTTTATTCCAGGATCCTGTCCAAAGTAAAACGCATGGAACCACATTCTGCCTAACCTCCTTGCCCCATTAATTGGAAGAGGAAAGCAAAACCTTCGTTTTCCCACTGAGAAAGTCTGCAAGGAGTAGAATGACACCTGCATTCTGCCACACAGATAGTTACTCGTCAGACAAATCGTTCCTGGGGTGGGAGGCAGGTATATTTAGCTCAATAAACATATTTTTTTTCTGAAGCTTCCTGACTCTGAAGAACACAAATTGCATTTACATTATTATAGCATGATAAAAGTCTCTTTATTTTTATTAAAAGCCCTATGACTAAAATGTATCATTAAAAAGTATGGGAGAACTAATGCTCTAGAGGATTAACTTGTGACCATTTTTTCACAAGCATACAGGAGTTACCACTTATTAACAAGTGCAGATTGGCAAAAAATAGTGATGATCATGGATGCTATTTAACATAACTCTGTAATAATTTTTGGGGCACATACACAGAATGTTTGTGAGGCTTGAAACCCTTAAGAACACAGTAAAGAGATTTGTATGCTTATGTGTGTGCATAATTGCATGAAGAAACATTCCTATAGAACTTTTCAGTCTTGTAAAAACAAAGTGAAAATTGTTGTCATAAGCTTGGTGTTCAGACAATAAAGACCTTTAAAGAACAAAATTATTGGGGTTTTTGTATTTACACTGCATGTACACAGCACCTTGATCGAAAAATGGTCTAATATGGGCTAGTTAATGATGCATTTTTACCATACTTGAACAGGGAGAAATCCTATTGTCACATGTCACCCCGTTACTCAAGTTGCAATCCTGAAGAAAACCAGTGAATTAAGTTATTACTATGGCAAACGTTATTGCTTGCTCAAAGACTGTCATAAAAACTGATCACAGGTCTAATGGACCTTGCTTCAAACTCTGATTTGGGAAGTCTCCTTTTAGAGAAAGGAATGGTTGACTATTGGGATCATAAAGCTTTGTTTACGTATTTTGAAAGAACAGGTTTCCTAATACGTGAAGTTATGAAAGCTTGCATCAGTTTTCCTAAATAAAATTCAAAGGTTCTAAATCTCACTTTTACATATATTGTGTGAAGGGATAACTGCCATCATCTGTCCTTTGTGTCTTTTTCAGGCCAACAGTCCTGGCAGTTGGAAAATGCCCTCTGAGGACTGTGAAGGCTGACTGACAGGAGCCAGACTGCTGTGGGTCATGTGGGGAACTCGCTGTCAAGAATTTCATGGGCTCAAAATGGGAGGCAATTCACTACACACACTCAATCAGTCCATCAGAAAGAATCCAGGCAGAATTGTAGCTTGCCTGATTGTGTGAATCAACACAGGCTTTGCTACAGGCTTTGCTAAAAGGGGAATTCTGGGTTCAATTTTGAAAATATGACATACAGGTATTCTACCAGATGCACTTTCATTGTTAATCATTTCAGCGGTGCCTACAGACTGATGTTGCACTTGAGACAGTCAATGACATTTCAAACGCTTTGATTGTACAGGCTTTCAACAGTTTCATGAGTGTGCTCACCCAGATTTCAAACAAACTTGGTTGTGTTTTGGGTCCAACCTGTGTTATAGATTAGATCAAAATTGCACCGTATTGTGCCATCCAGGCTGGATCTATTCTACTCAAGTTAGGGTTGAACCACAGCTGTTGAGCACAGAGGCTAAAATCACTGATAGTCATGTGAATAAGGTATCAAGCTTGTAGTTCATTTTTCCTGAAAAGGGCAATAATCTGGGATTTAAAGAAAACTCTCCACACACATTTAGAACCTGAGCTTACAAGGTACTGAGCATCTTGGATTCTCATTCAGTAGGCATAAGGGACGTTTAATATATTAACAGGAGGACCTTGATGCTTTGGAAGACAATAAACAGGGGCACAAAGTGCAAACTTTCTATTCTATATTATTCTCTTTCTTTTGTATTTATTTCAATGACACCAGCTATTTTTAATAAAAACATGTAATACATATTGAAGCCACACTTCAGTCACAAAAGAACTTAGAACTCCCAGATATTTATACTGCAACACCGTGCTCTTATTTAAATGACAAAATTCCTACTGAAATTCCTACTGTTGCATGAGTCTTCAAGGACCTTCTTGTAGTCATCATACATCCATTGGCTTCTCTGTAAGTAAGCAGGCATTCTCTATAATGAAAAACAGCAAATAAAGAAATAGTAAATGTTGTAAGTTTATATATACACTTCGATATCTACATGTTTTGTATTTGGGTTCAGCATCCGGTTAAGAGATTTGCTTCTAGCTCAAAGACTTTTTTCTGTAAATGAAAAACAATTACATGACCAAAGGCAATCACATTCTAAAACTGTGGAAACGAGTAAGAGGTCTGAAGAAAGTGTGAATTTGCTCACTGATGAGCTGGGAAAATATTGTTATTTGGACAAAGTAAACCAGAGATGGTTTGCAATTGCCTGTCAAAATCAGGTTAAATTTTGATACCATAACATTTTGCAAAAATTAGCCTATTTGTACAAAGACTATGGATTAAGAGCAAATCCTGTACCAGGAAAGATCTAGAACTGGTGTCTTTTGGAAGCAGCTCACAGGGGCTTTGAAGCACTTGTTCCTTTATCAAGTTCTGTTTTAAGGAAAAAAAAAAGAGTGCATTGGTGCTTTAGACTTACAATATTCTTAACAGTAAAAAAGCCTAGAATGTTTATTTGAAAAACAAGTATTACAGTAAAAAGTGGCAAGAGAAGGAAATCTCACAACACAGAGGTGAGATATAATCCTAGAAATACAGAACTGACAGGGATTTCTGTTCTTGCGCTCCTGTGCAGCAGTTCTCAAACAGGCCAGTTTTGCAGGATAGGTCCAGGTGGAGCCTGGAGCTGACAAAGAAGATGCATCTGGGAGAGGATGATGGCAAAATGAAAGAAGGCAGGCAGTAAGACTATCCAGGGGAAGAAGTGAACAGTGTGGAAAGCAAAAGCAGGGTAACGAGACTGGATAAGTAAGGACCTCTCAGTGGGGTCCTCCTACTGGGATGTGGTCAGAAGAGCAGGTGGCTGGGAGGCAATGGCTTGACCCTGCAGTGCTGGGCAGCTACATACTTCCTTTGCTCCTGTGACCTGTGATGCTGAGCCTTCTTCCTTCCTTGCTCCATTTCTGCATCAAACTCCCACCTCCCAGCACACTTTCTGCTCCGTTCCCAGTGTCTCTCCAGCAATATACCTCCCTCTGCCTAGTAACAACCATACAATCCCTGGGGGATTGTTTCCCATTTTGGGAAGTACTGATGTGGTTCACCTCCCCAAATGAAGGAAGTGCACATATATCTAGTCCATCCCTGACATCTATTTGTCAAATCTATTCTCAAAGGCCTCTGATGAAGGCCATTTCACAACATCCTTAATCTCTCTGTTCCAGTGCTTCACAGCCTTATAGCTTAGTTTCTTCCCTAATACTTAAGATAAATATTTATTGCAAATTAAGCTGATTTTTTTTTCTTGTTCTACCTTTGGTAGACACGAAAAGCAAAGGAACACCGTCATCTTTTATAATAAATCCTTGTAGCTTGAAAGACTATTTTGCTTTCTCTAATCTTCTCTTTTTGAGGCTAGGCAAATGCAGTCTCTTCAGTATTTGAAAGAAGCTTGTGTTTTTTGACCTCTGCATAGTCCTTGGCTGGATGCTCCTCAATTTGTCACCACCTCTTTGCACTGTGATGCCTAAAACCAGACTCTGTCTTTCAGTCGCAGCAGTACCAATGGTGCTGATATGGCATCCTAATTTCATTCGTGACCAAAATAAACACATTAATCCAGTTCTGGTGGAGATGAAAAATAATATTCAAAGAAATGTCTCTGCTGGTGCAATGTTTGGAAGAGACGCAAACTACTGGACCACTCAAGACTCAGTAAAATTTATGTTTCACCCTATCATAGGCTTTTATTAAGTATAATTGCTAACAAGGACTTTGTCCATAGCTGTATGCAAGTACGAATAGGATAAGTAAATCTCTGAAGAATGTATGAGAATTAGCATAAATTATCATATGAAGTCTCATTTTGTATGAGGGCAACCTGTATGTTAATTGTTTACTCTGTAAACATAGTAACAACATAGTTATTCCAGATAACATTTTCTCAAACCAGGCCTAAAGTACATCAATGGAAATTCCTTTGCTAGCAGATCATGTCTAACCAAAAAAACCCTAATAAAAGTTAATTGAATATAAGGGCTTTTGTGCATGGCTGCACAGTCTGTAACTTCTCATTTTGGCTTAGGAACTCAAGCACTGTGAAGCAGCTGAGAGCCTCGTGCGAATTAGAAGTGGTAACAAGGGGTCTGAACTCTACTGTCCCACCTCAGCTTTACACGTGTAGCATTTGTGCTTTTTCCAGTGGAAGCTCATTGTTGAAAAAGTGATGTAAGACAGGGCGTGACTCAAGACGAAAATGTGACCAGGTATGTATAGTAACATACATATTTGCAAGTAAATACACATAAAAGTGTCTCTCTGACAGCAATGTATCTTACATATACTGACACATGCAAAAAGTGGTAGGGATGTGTACATGACAGACGGGGAACTATAGCATAAATTGCTTTTCTCATGCACCTTTTGGCCTTTTGCCTTCATACTTGGACACCAAGCTATTATCATCTGATTAACAGTTCCACCCTCTCAGCAAATGTGAAGCATATCAAGGATAACTGATGGAATACTGAGCTGTAAATGTTTTCTTGGCATTTGTTTGGCCTGTGCTATTTGGGAACAATAAAAGCATCTCATATTCATAATGATAATACATATATACCACCACAGATCATGCCATCAAGCATTCTCTTTCTATCTTATCGTGTTGCGCAAAAATGTAGAGTGAAACATTAATATGCATTAATAGTATGTAAATATAATTAATCATAATAGGATGTTCCTGACATATTATCACTGCTGTTGATAAAATATAATTAAAATTGTCTGGTTGAATTTTCAGTGCAACTAGAATTGGCATCTCTGTTCTTGCTGTTTACATGTGTCTATCTAAAGATCATTAAACTTCTAAAAATCTCGTTATTTCATTACGTTCCTGGGAGAAAGCTTAGCAGAGCTGCTAGTCCTTTACACAATATAATTAGTGAAAAGTCATACAAAAGAATGAAAGCCACACCTACAAAGACTGAAGCTAAAATGATCAATCACTAACTCCAGAGAGGACAGGAATTTTAGGCACCATTCTCTCAAAAGATTATAAAGAAAACAAAGGAAGCAATGCCTGTGTTTCTGAGCTTGCATGCCTGTGTGATGGGAACTCATGACGGATCATAAGAGGGCTACTGTTTTAGGGGGCTGAAAATGCTTTGAAAAAAAGAAAGGCAATATTTTGAAGAGATGACAAAAGGAAGGATGAGAGCAGCATGCAGAAGGTGGCCCAGAAACCATTTTTCATGGTGTCTTCCAATAAAAGAATGAGGTAGGATATACTAAAAGTAGCAGGTGGTGGGCTTGGAGACAAAGGGAGTTATCTGTGTATTGTCAGGTCACCCTTGGAACTCCCTGCTGCAGGATGCTGAGGATACCCTGATTTTCTGTGGGCTCAATAAGTGACATGGCAAACAAATAGGTGAAAAGTCCGTTTCCTCTCCTACTCTTCCACTATAGCTAACTTGTGTAAGTGGCATAAAAGTCTACAATACAACACCTCAAACAAAAGACAGCAACATTGCTGTTATGCTTTTACATATATTTAGGTATATGTATGCAAACAAGACCATGTTTGCAGTTGCTGTGAGTGAACTCTTACTACATTGTACAAACAAAAGGGAATGCAGCGTTTTCCTTACCTCTCTTTTCCATTAAGGCACTTAATTCCATGTATTCAGACTCACTATTAGCCAATACTGTAGTTTTGTCACAAAAGGGAAAGCAAGATGATCTCAGTATATTCTTTATACTCTCCCCATGATTTGGCAGGATAAGCTAGGTCATCAAGTTGGCATAATGCAGCTGATGAGATATAACCCATTATTGTCATTTAAAAATTACTTGCATTTTTAAAGGTCATGCAGCTGTTTTCAGCTATATAATCTGTAGAAAGAAGTAATGGAGTAGGAACAAAGATACGTCAGCAAATAATAAGATTGCCAACAACGTGCATGCTCCACACTTGTAGAAGATCTTCCTACTTCTTTTCTGTTTTGATAAATGAAAACAGATGCAACGCTTTTTTTAAAAAGCAGATTGGGCATACATGTTTATCCATGTATCCAGACTAGTTTCACTTGGAATGGAGGCAGTTGTACTTGGAGGTTTTATGAATATAAAGATTAATGAATTTGTACAATTTGGGCATGCAAAGCATTTTTATCAGGCATATTCCATTTAGAATAAGCAGTAAACCATATATAAGGGTTGTGTCAAAGTTTACTGAATAGGGCCCTTGGTAGCTAATGTAACATTTCTCCAACAAATCAAAGGTATTGTTCTATGCTCACATGAATATACAGTGGCCATTACCTTAAATTTAAAACTCACTGTGAGCAGCAAACACACTGTGGGGATATGAAGGCCATATTGTATCAGTGGAGTCTGCAGAGATTTTCTTCATATGGCTTTGCCTGGTTGAAATATATGTTGCAGTTGAAAGCTAAAGGGATTACTTTTGAATAGTCATCACAAAGGTTGATTATATTCGTATATCATTTAGCTGGACCCTGCAGGCTATTATTCCATTAGCTGTGCTGGCCCTGCACTGTCAAAAAGTTGATCATATAATGTAAAAAGGTTACATGCTCTGTTAAGGTATGTGGAGTAACTTGAAACAGTAATCTTTTAAGAACACTACAGCTTTGTACTTGAAGGTAGATTGCATTTAAAATAAATACCCACAAAATGGAATAAATGCAATAAATCTATCTCTGTTTACTATTTTTCCTATTTTGAATAGCCCGTATATAATTCGAGCAAGTTAATTGTACCAGGTAAGATATTATCTATAGAGTAGTTTTTCAACCTCAGATCCAAGGAACTATATCTCAAAATAGCTGTGTCTTCATGCAAAACGCTTACTGAAATCCTGTTTCTGGTGAGAAAGGTTTGCTGATTACGTCTCCCTTGCACACACAAACACACACACACATTTTCTTTCAGTGCTTAATAAAATGGATCTTCAGATGGTTCCATTACGTGGATGCCTTAATATTTTTTTATGCTAAAACATGGAGAGGACATTAGATTGAAAGCATCTTACTGTTCCACAAGGCAGAGTAATCATGGACTATCCCTAGATAGCAAATGCTCCCACTGGGGAAACAGTACCAACAACACAGGCTAATGAATCACAGTGGTTATTAATCACGGGCATTTGTAAGAGCCACATATCACAGAGATGAACTCTCAAGATTAGCAAGGTTAGAAGGTGGGACTAAGAAAAGGACAGGAGATCATCCAACTGCATCTTAGAATAAGTTTATGGACGAGTATTGGGTTCAGTACAATTGTGCCCATGCTGGCTTCAGTCTTTCTAAGCAGGCAGAACGAGAGAAAGAATTTAGTCATCTTGGTTCCCTCAGTTTTCAGATCCTTGCAGGAAAACTTGGCAAAAGCAAATAAATAAATACACACATACAAGACCCTTAGGGCTTATGGCCTAGTTAGAAATGAGACAGTGCTTCTTTTATTAGACAAAGTTGTTTAATTTAGATTGTAAAAGCGAGAGTTGGATCCCTTTCAGTATATCGTATATATTATTCAGGGCAATGTATGAGTCTTTATAAGTACAAATGGGAGCCTTTAATGAACTACAGCAAGCATTTGAGCAGGTAGGTTTCTCTGAACAAAGGCTTCACAGATGGGTAAGTTTATGAATGAGAAGCAGGATTTATTTTATATGCTTTTAAAGACCCTACTCAGACGATGGCATTATAAGGAAAGTACAAGCTTTTTCTCGTTTAGTTGAGAAAACCTAACAAGAATATGAATTCTTCCCTGCCTGATAACTTCCACTGTTTACTTATTCATATTCAACAGTCCTCAGACAAGTTAATCTTCCTCTCTCACAAAGCTTGGGGGTGTGCCAGACATTTGTGCAACAATGGAAATCTCTCTTGATCTTACATTTTTCAGTTTGGTTAATTGTGAAAATTATACCCCTGTCTGTGACAACATAGCATAGCAGCATCTTTGTACAAACTATTTGTTGAGTGTCAACTTTAAATAACAACTCTATCAGGTGGGATTGTTGACAGGAAGCAGAAAAAAAGGCAATTTCTCAAGGCCAAAATATGACAATGTGTCTTTTGTGCATCCATAAATTAGAGATACATCACAAAAATTCTACACAAATTTTGGTGATATGGAAAAATCAGCTTTAAAAAACAGTCATCAAGAAGATCACTTCAAACATGAAGAAACCCAAACAAAATAGCAGCGAGTTTTTAGTTGATAGTTGTACCTTTACTGTCAACAAATGTTACATGAGATCAAAACTATTAAAATTTCAGTATAGCATCTCATCTCTGGCTCTAGTCCAGGCCAAGGCAGTTTCAACATTCAATATGTTGTAACTTCGAGTTGAAGGCAAAGTTTTCCAGCAAGACAAAGCTAAGCATCTGCCCAGCTGGTTAATCAAGGTTGCCACAGCACAAAGGAGAATTCCCTGGAGGCCCAAAGAAGGGCTTGTTTTGCTTCACCACCCACCCAGATTCAGAATAAAGATCACAACTGGAAGCTACTTGCTTTCTCCTAAAGCCAGGACAAACCCAGGAGGAACTTCATGAGAAAGCAAAGTTCTGAGCAAAGGGGAGCTGCTTGCTCTCATGGTAGAAGCCAAACTCACCCTCGGCTACCCTAAGGACTTGGTTAGGAGAGAACATACAAGCAGCATAGAAACACTTCCACTACCTCTATCTCTGCAGAGCGCCATGAGCCACAGTAAAGATTGAGCCCAAAAGCTATTTAGAAATCCTTATAAAAGAAATCCTTATCTTGCTCACAGAACTGGTATTTTATAGTCCTGAAGAACTCTTGCCAGCATTTTAAAAGACATTCCTACAGGCTTTTGCAAAAATGTATATACCTTAATGATATATGCACAGACATTTTTAACATACATCTTTAGAGTTATGAATAAAATGTAATATCATTGCAAAGGGAAAAAAAGCAGTAATGATGACTGCATGGACTAATGTAGAATCACAGAATCTTTTAGGTTGGAAAAGATCTTTAAGATCATCAGGTGCAACCATTAAGCTAATACTGCTAATACCACCACTAAGCCATGTCTCTAAGCACCTCTTCCACAGGGATGGTGACTCAATCACCTCACTGGGCAGCCTGTTCCAATGCCTGACATTTTTTTCCTAATATCCAGTCTAAACCTCCCCTGGTGCAACTTGAGGCTGTTTCCTCTTGTCCTGTCACTTGTCACTTGGGAGAAGAGACCAACCCCCACCTCTCAGCACCCTCCTCTCAGGCAGCTGTAGAGAGCGATAAGGTCTCCCCTGAGCCTCCTCTTCTCCAGGCTGAACATCCCCA
>NW_010246340.1:21226-23632 GCF_000690775.1 Eurypyga helias
TGAACCTCACACAGTTGGTCTCAGTCCATTGATCCAGCCTGTCCAGATCCCTCTGATCAACACCCCCACCCAGCTTGGTGTCATCTGCAAACTTACTGAGAGTGAACTCGATCCCTTCCTCCAGATCACTGACAAAGGTATTAGAGACAACTGGCCCCAGTGCTGAGCCCTGGGGAACACCACTTGTGACCTGCTGCTAACTGGACATAGTGCATTAATTCTGTTAAGTACTTGTTACAAAGGCACCATTAAAAACTGCAAGACAGGATAGCAGGACAGCTCATAACTGTATTTTGTAAACACCATCTTCTACCCGTTGAGCAAAATATGTTACTGAACAGAGGAGCTCAGTGTTCACTGCTAGTGTAGGATATTTCTGAATATGCAGCTTGATATGTGTTCAAAGGATCTGGCGTTCAGAGAGTGCTTAGCACCTCTTTCTCTGAAATTCAGGTCCCTCAAAGGTGTCCCCAAGGGGGAGAAAGCTGGAAAGCTCCGATTACTTAAACACTTCCTCTTGCTTAATTATATGCCATTAGCATACTGAGGTTCAAATATAGTATCAGATTGCTCTGATTAGAAGCATCTCTGATTTTAGTTATTTTTGCTTTTATCTCTGTATTTTGACATGAGTACTCTATGTAATTTTGTTGAGGGTTTCTTGTTCTGCAGATCTCATTCTTTATGTTCTGGTTTGGCTCTGCTGTTTTCTTGCCTCTAAAGGCTTACCCACTCTTCTACAATTATATGTAGGAGCACTTCCTCATGGTTAAGACTTCTTTATTTCAGCATCTCTAGTGACTACTCTGCCTGGTGACTCACAAACTGTTTATCATCTGAGACCTCTCTAAAGTAGGTTTGGTTTTTTTTCCTGGGAAACTGTCTTCCAAGAGTTTAGCCAAAGGTATCTTCTGGGTACAGAAACTGAAGCCAGTGAAGCAGAGAAAATCCAGCAATGCATCTGCCACAAAAAAAGGATGCCAGGGAGATTTTTTTCTCCTTATCTGACTTCAGTCTTACATCTTCTAATGCATCTTAGGCATGAGTGCATCCTCTCTGGCTAAGGACATGTAGAGAAAGCATCTGGAAGACTGTGTTCCTTAAAAAGAAGATACAGAATCCCTTATGGAAGTATTGGTTTTCTTGTGACTGAGGTTTTCTGGGGAGAATACCATTCTCTGTAGCAGCTAAAGGCCTCCTTGAAGATTGATGGAAAGTGTTCCTACTTCTCTCTTGAAAAAAACCCCCAAAATTAAAACAGAAAACCCACAACAAAAAACAGCTGCTGGAAATTAAGGTCCAGGTTTATGCAGGGTCCTTGTATTCATGTGTGGTGACATGAATATAATGTGGGATACCTTCCTCACTGACACTTTGTAGAAGCTTTTTTGTCTTTGAATTGTACCAACAGAGTGAGATCAGACCTAATTCTCTTCACCAGGCTTTGGGAACAACACTTTCCTTGGTCAAAGCAACACTGAGTTTTGGGTTTCTCCCTCATAGTTTTTGGATTTATGGCCATGTTCTTTCAGACAACATGGGACAACTTGAAAGGCCACTATGTGTCGTCTTCTGTCTTTACAGATAAGTAGAGTACTCCAGCTTTCAGGCCAGTCATCCGCTTCTTTTGATAAGAAATAGATTCACATGAAAAAAAGATTACACTGAAAAATGGAAATAGATTTTCTGTTTTATTAGCAGTCAGTGTAAGACTTGTGAGCTACTTTAGAAAGTTATAGAACTACAGACATTTTGAAGAATATGCCAGTAGAAGCTAGAATTTAAAAATAAATGCTCTGGCTAGTCTGGGCCCAGTCCCCAAGTGATGGAACCAATGCAGCTTCACTGAAGTCAACACGGTTATGCCAACTTTGCCACCTTGCTTCAAAACAGGTGTTTTTAGAAAAAAATTGACTTCAGTAATTTTAAATTTTCCTTGAATTATGCCATACCGATCACACTGTTTTGCTCTAGGAAGAGCAGAACTGTTTCCCAATCAAACAAACTTCTTCAAGTCAAAGATGTCGCCTTGTCACTCCACTCCTTGACTGCACTGGTAAGGCTGAGATGAGAACCACCAACCAGATACTCTCCACGTAGCGGAGACTTCATGAGGCTGAAGGGAGGCACAGACTCCTAGGCCTGAGGGAAGGAGTGCAATGGCAGGTGACCTGATTTCTTTTTTTTTTTTTTTTTAGGAGGAAAGGAAACGGGGTTATTTCTGCAGGGTTGCTGCCATAGGTTTGGCTGTTAAGGGAAGGTTTCATTCTCAGTTTTGTCCCTCACAAAGGCATCAGTGGGAGTGGAGGCAAACATAATTCCAGTTACAGCTGCTGCCAGTTTGAATCATAGAATCACAGAATGGTTTGGGTTGGAAGGGACCTTAAAGATCATCTAGTTCCAACC
>NW_010246340.1:23810-59568 GCF_000690775.1 Eurypyga helias
CAATTTAGACCCATTCCCCCTGGTCCTATCACTACAGGCCCTTGTAAAAAGTCCTCTCCCAGCACCCTTGTAGGCCCCCTTCAGATACTGGAAAGCTGCAATGAGGTCTCCTCGGAGCCTCCTCTTCTCCAGGCTGAACAAGCCCAATTCTTGCAGCCTTTCGTCATAGGAGAGGTGCTCCAGCCCTCTGAGCATCTTCGTGGCCCTCCTCTGGACTTGCTCCAAGTGGTCAATATCCTTCTGATATTGAGGGCTCCACAGCTGGACGCAGCACTCCAGGTGGGGTCTCACCAGAGCAGAGTAGAGGGGCAGAATCCCCTCCCTCGACCTGCTGGCCACACTTCTCTGGATACAGCCCAGGATACGGTTGGCCTTCTGGGCTGCCAGCGCACACTGCCGGCGCTAAGATGCCTTCCTAAGATGTGGTAAATCATTTGAAGTCACCAGCTGAGAAATAAGGAAAAAAATTTTCCTCAGGATACAAGTCTGAGAGGGATTCTGCCAAATTTTTCTTATTTATTTATTTATTTATTTAAGGTGTACTCACAATCCAGGAAATCTGTTTTGAAATTAATACAGGTTTGAAAATATTGCAATTTCCCCAAATTCACAAAGTGACTGTGGAATTTCAGGTTACTTCAGCTTTCTGAATCTATGATAGACCTGGGAACCCCTTGACTGTGCCATGATCCCCTTCACAGGAGGAAGTAAGAGTCTCTTTGGAAGCTGGATAAATTCCAGACATTAGGTAGAAGACTCTGGGTAACAGTAATTTGATAAATTAACCCCGGATTGCACTCAGATGAATGTTTTGGTCTTTGATAGAAAAGCAGGTCTTCCAGATAAAAAACAACAAATGTACAGCTTTCCCCTTAAAATTCAGCTGGAATCTGTATGTTATGATCAAATCATGTTCCAATCTCATCACAAAGCTCACAAGGTATAATAGACAAAATTCCTTGCTATAAACCAGAATAGGGCACCCCTACCAGGAGTTTTAAAAGCCTTACGCAAAGCCTTGTTTCAGAAGAAGGAATGTTTTACAAGCACAAATCTTGAAGATTGCCCTTCGTCCAATATCAGAGCCCTAGTTTGATCCTGCTGTGCAAATTCATTTATTAGGCATAACACTAGAAACTGTACTTTGGCCTCTTCTGGGTTCTGTTTAGACTGTATCTATTATATGAGGAACCAGCTGAGAAGAATATTTGTAATATGAAAGAATAAAAAGGCCAACCTTCTGCAGAGTCTTCATTTGAGCTGAGCCCTGGTCTGTGGTGAACTCGACGGACTCTGCTAGAGCAGCACCAAGCCAGTGCACTCAGTCACACAAAGCACCGTATCCTTTACACGCATCTTCGGTGATGGCACAAACTCAGCGTGCGCCAAGGGAGCACGGCGGGTCACATTTGAGCCTGTCAGGCAGATGGCAGCGGGCTAACACTCTTGGAAAGGTTTACTTGCCTGACTGCAAATCTCTCTGGTGAACTGCTTGCTGTGGCTCTCTTAAATTCTTAATCTTTGCCTCTCTGTTTAATTCCTAGCTGCTTTAGAGACCTGTTGTAACACAGCAGTTAAAGAAAATATTCACATGTACTGTTGAGCCTCCCCAAAGAGCACTAACTTGACACGTAGGCCATGACAGCTGGGCTTGGACTACTAAGAAACCTAATCCAGGGTTTCCATCATCTCAGTTGTTGCCTTTCTTTCATTACGGTTTGACTCAGCCCCTAATGGATTCAGCTTTATAAAATCAGAAAGAGAGGAAAAGAAAGCAATTTATTCATGTTTCACTAGAGCTCACAGAAGACACAAGATTTCTCTAAAAATGCAAATTATTTTGTGCCACACAAGTGAGACTGGGCAGCTAAAGCTCTTAGAGGAAGGCTCTTTCCCAGGGCTAATGTTTTTATACCCAGTGATTGAATAAATCGATCCCTTTATTATCATGTCTTTTACTCTCCTTTTGCTTCAGAAGAGTGTAACTAAAGTGCCCTTTTTAATGCTAGGAAAATTGATTATGCTTGTTAATTTTGTTTTTAATCCCAGACATATCAAAATAAACACCATAGACATGTGCAGCAGAAATCAATCTTTCTTAAGCATCAAGTTGTTAAAAACAAGGATTTAGTAAGAATCCAAAATGTAAAAGACTAATGTACAAACTAAGCCCTTATTTATGTATTGTGCCTTTATACAAGCTCAATATAAACCTGAAAGAAACTATTTCAGAAGAGCAGAAATGGTTTACTTGCACTGCATCAAAAATGACCCCATAAGACCTCCTTTACTGAGATAGCCCAGATATTTAATGTGAACATATGTTTTTAAAGGATTTCTTGTCTTATGTCCAGTCATTCTTGTTAATTCATGGGACAGCATACTGCAGATGTGCTCTTTTTTATGTTACATAAAGCAAAAATTACATTTAACAAGCGTAAGGTTGGTCATAAAAAATAAATAAAAATAGACTCTTAAAAGCTGGGAAATCAGAAAGTGAAGCTATCAGTCATTCTTACTGAGAAGGGTGAGGACAATGTGAAATAAAACCTGCACATCTATGAACAGACATGCCTAAAATGCCGGCACTTGGCTGTTATTTCACATTCTCTATAGGTTGCTTTCATCGTCCCAATATTTCTTCCTTTAGGGTAAGCTGCAATGCACATTTTCACTAGATGCCCCTTCTAGTGACTGGCTTAAATTTTAATAATAATTATATTAAATATTTTGAATCCATCTGCAAGTTTGTGTACTTGAAAGAATATAGAAAACAAAGTCAGTGTTAGTTTTTGTGTGTTCTAATTCTGGGTAAGAACTTCAACCACATATTTGTTTTAACAGTAGTATTCTTCATTAATGTAATTATTTAATATGCAAATAAAATAGCTTTCACAATGATTATCTTTTAAATACTAATCCACATCTAAGTACCAATTTGTGCAACTTATTGATATGTACACTAATAATAACATTATTATTGATGTTTAATTCTGTATGGTTTTACTCCTTCCTGCATGCAGATGAGATAAACAATAACTCTCCAAAAAAAGGGAATATTTTCTTCTATTTTTTACTGACACTAAATATCTTCATCCTGCATACGTCAGTTGTCACCAAGTACCATTCTTCCCCAAACTGCTTTTTGTCTTGGCATAAAGTGGCATATTCAAAGACATGCAATTTCTAATTAGAAGGTAATCTTGGAGATTTGGTACAGTATAAATTCAAGCCAAGACATGGAACCAAAATGGCATGTGAGGCAGTGAGGTCAGATTTCCTTTTATCGACACACAGACAGACAGAAAAGTTGTTTCTTTGGATGACTCACCACCATTTGACACTACCAGAAATTGCTATGTCACATCAACAAGAAGGATGGAATCTACAATAAGCCAACACTGAGATGTTAACACAGTTTGAATCTTTCCCCAAAGTGGGTACTTCTAGCGTAACACAATCCCAGCACCGGCCCTCTTACTTGATAAATTCCACAGGGATTAAATCCAAGTTTAGTTCTTTCTAATACCTGGGTTCGGCCGTGAAAAGGGATCAGATTAGACAGTACCAAATGCCAGCAACACGTGTGTGACTTGCACAGACTAGGAGTTTTTCATTTGAAGCACAACTGTATGTCTCATTTTGGTGTGTTATTTATGGTATTAGTAATGTTAACCTGATTCAGACCAGAACAACAACATCCATGGAGGCACATCTGCACATCAGCTAAGTCACTTCTGAATTTTGTTCAATCTTTCTTACTATCCATTATTCTAGATCCAAGTGAAATTCAGAGAGAGGAATCGTGCTGTGGTCTTCGGACACTGTTAAGTTAGAGATCACTCAGTAAATTCACCTGTATTAGAAATATAGACTTATCAGGTACACATATTTTTGATATATTTACATTCACATTATTGTTTGTAATGGCAAAAAAGCTTCACAATTAATAATTGTACAAAAAGCCAAGTTTAGTATGAAATTGGTTTTCCTATTTTATAGGAAAAACATGTCACAGAGAGCAATATTTACAACTCAGTTCCATGGGAGCTTTTAAGTAATGCTGTAACAAAACAGTATTTTATTATAACTTGTTCTGAAGTTTAATTACACACATACACACACAAAGGATTTACAAATAAATAAAGATCACAGCTACTGGCATTTTAAAAGTAGTTTTAGTAGAGAAGATTGAATTATGAAATGTGAGAGTTTTATTTTGAAGAATTCTAAATGTGTTTATGGACAACCATATTTATTAAGACAATGCTAATTATTATTTTGTATATAATACTTTTGTTAAGAAAATATCTATTCAGTGAAAGCAAGGGTAAACAAACAATTTAGTGTGAGCTTCATCATTGCCAAATTAATGGTTCAGGTCTGGGCTGAATCATGACTTTGTAGAACTTCACAAGTCTCTTCATTAACCTGTGGGGGGGGATGGATACTAAAGGGTTGTAATTTTAACGATCTGAATTGCTCCATTAATGGCAACTGAAACATAGTGATTCTAATGAAACATCTTTTGTACAGCTAGATATTTTATGTAAAATGTTAGGTCAAAGTTTTTACGTTTCACGCAAGTCACCAAGGGAATTAAAAATCTTAAAACTATATTTGCATTCCATCTCTCCCCACCTATAATAAGATTATGGTTGAACATTACTTCTAAGGATGTTATATTAAAAAGAAAAAAAAAGGGGGGGGATGGTGGTGTAGAGACATCAATACTGAATTTTTAGGATCATGATCCAACTGTAGCATTCACATAATCCTTCAATGAACAAGATTATATTAAGTCCTACCTTAACAGAAGTCCCTAATGCTTTATTTTTAGGGTTTCCTCAACACTTCACCAGTTCCTGACCTAAATCTACCAACGAGCCAGTTCATAAAAAAAGTCTGTTCTTGTGTGAACTTTATCTTTGAATTTAAAAGGTCTTCCAACTTGGTGTTTATTCATCTGTGTGGGTGTACACACTCTGTGAACTGTGGCGGGATCTGAAACCTACATTAAGTGTTTAACTGTAAGCATAGCTTACACCAGCAAGCCTAAAAGGATATCTGTCAGGTTTGGGGTTTTTTTGTGTGGGTTTTTTTTTTTTGTTTTTTTTTTTTTTTTTTTTTTTTTAATATTGCATTATGATGCTGTTATATTAACTTGAAAATAAAGAGACCTTAATACAAAAATGTTATATAATATCAATCTAAGGTTACATTTCTACCTACATACTTCTATGCATTGCTCTTTTAAATGTAGATCCTGACTATGTGAAGAGAGTAAATAGAAAAACCAAGCAAGCATAGGACACCAAAGTGAAAGACTGAAAGTTAAGATGTTGAAAAAAGGACATAAATTTTTCATGTTTTTTTGTTCTTTGAATTTGATTTTTTAAAAACATTTAAACAAATAATGACATCTTAATTCAAGCACTCTTCATACACTTGTGAGAAAACATAAGCTGGCAAAAACGCAACATGCCACCTTTAAAGATAACTTTAAAATACTCACACAGGATACCACAGAACATACACCACATATGAAATTTTCAGGTTAGCAAGCCTAGAACCTTTCAGAATTCCTTTGCAAACAGAGCAGCCAAAAAAAAGAGAGTCAAGGATCATAAACTGAATTTTTCGTTTCTTTCAAATCCCTGCCCACCCTTTTTGGGTGACCAGGCAAAACTCTTATAAGATACAAATCTCCGAGTGCCAATGCTTTCTATTGTTTCACTACATTTATGCATTCCAAATTCTTTCTCCCTCCCTAGTACCCAAAGACTTCTAGGATAGCTTCACTGAACTATTCCCTCCATTTGTTTCCCCGGAGGTTCAAATTTTTCCTCCACTGACTGATCAATAACTAATGCGGTGGCATTCACCTAAGTTGGCAGCAGACTTAAAGCAATGACCCTTGAGGAGTAAGCTGCTTCTTCCACTCCAAATTTGATTAGGATGTTACCTCTAAATTCAAATACTGACACTTTGCTATTAAGCCAAACTTCATCTCACATTATTTAACCAGTGCTGTGAGAGAAGAACTAGGAGTGAAGATGGAATTCCCTGTGAGGAAATGCAGGGAAAAGATGGAAAAAAACCCTGAAGGCAGCAAAAATGTGAAAAGAAGGATGAAGAAAGAGTAGAAGTGGTCATTTTTTTACAGCATTTTTTTTCATAGGACTCATGAATGAGACAATATAGTGAAGAAAATGTAAGTCACTAAAAGTTTAGTTACCACATAAGGTTGTGTTCTGCCACTGATTACCGTGGAAGCTTCGCCTGAACATTTCAACATGCATGAAGGAAGGTACGGATGTCTCTAACATACAGCTCTTAATTAAAAGCAGAACCAGGGTCTCTGTAGTTTGACATGCCTGTCAGAAATTCCCTTGGATAGCACAGGAGAACGTAGCTGTTTTGCAATCACTCTGTATTCTGCTCATTTGCCACTGGCATAGAAACCTCCTCACTGTTACAACCCAAGTACAACTTGGTACCCTCACTGCACCAACAAATAGCTGATGACCACCCGTTTTTAAACTGGACTCTAAGGTTAACTTCCACAATGCCAAGATATTGGAGACAATTTAATGATTTCAGGGCATAGGCATCAAAATACAACATTGTCCATTGCTTTATTTTACGAGGACCACAAAGATAACAGAATGCAGATTTCAGGTGCCACATCTACACAGATTGCATTGTTTTCTTATTTCTATTTGTATCCTTACAATAAAATATGGGGAAAAGTATAATTGCAAGCTGCTTTTAATTTTTTTTTTCCCCAGAAGAAAACACACACACGCACAAAGTTAAAAGAGAATTCAAGGAATAAAAGATATCAGCAGAAAGGCAAAAAAAGGTGAAATGTATTTTTGGGATGGTGGCCACTAAGGAAGACCTGCAGCAGAGATCTACACCAGTATCTTTATTTTCTAGGTAAGAGTGAGAGGAACAGTCCCAAATTGAAACATCTTTGGAAGAGGATTAGAATAAACTGAGAAATTAATGGGGCAAGAAAGTGATATTTGCTCAAGAGGTTTAATGGACACGTACATAGGTATTGCTTAAATCAGCCTCAATACCAGAATAATATGACATGCTAAACAAGACATTAATTAAAAGCAAGAATGTTCCATGGGAGGAGAGACCAGTAAAAATCTGACTTCCATACTTGGCAAATTAGCTACGCTTTAATAAAGGATATGAGAATAGATAAGTGAATTAAAATGTTAAAATGAGGAAAAGAAATCAAGATAGCTTTTGTAGAGGTCTCATGAGATTACTGTTCTTCTGAGGAATGCATGAGGATCTGGATGAACATTACCTGATTGATTAGATTCCCAGAATGCTTCAGATATCTTCTCTGGATTAATAACTAGTTAAAAATACTAAATAAAGGTAAGAATAGGTGGGCAGAATTTCACTATGAAGACAGATCAGTAGTGAATCCAACAGGGATCTTAGGCAGAATTTGTACAGTTAAACATTAAAAAAAACCCACAAAATGTTAGTGAACAGCAAAGTGACAGAATCTACTGGTGATACAAAATTACACAGGGTAATCAAAACCAAAACTTTCAAGAACTTCAAAAAGATTTTGTGACTGGGCAATAAAGCATCAGATAAAATTCAGTGTTGATAAATGCAAATTAATGCACATGCGGAAAACACTTTTATGCACGGGGAGATTGCAAGCTTCAGCTTGATAGATGACTGATGGTAGCATACAAAGAGAGTATGTATTTTCATGAGCACCATGAAGAAAAGGAGTGAGAAATGATAAGTCACTATTCCTCATGGAGCAAAAGTTGAGGGGCAGCAACTGAAATTGTGAAACAATGGGCTACGGAAAGATTCAAGGAAGATATTTTTTAGCTGCGAAATTCAGTGAAGTGTCTTCGCTGTCAAAGTTATGCAAGTTAGAAATACACTGGACGAGTTCATGGACAAGTACCAGAAAGCCTATTACATATAGTGGGATGCACATCCAGCTTCTTCAGGAAGTCCCTAACCTGCAGGCTGCTGATGATGCGGAGAGAATATCAGACAGATGCATTGCTTCCAAATTTCCTATTCTTATAGTTTTTCTCTAATCTTTTAGCCACAGCTAGACAGATAACAGACTAGATAGATGTTTGATCTGGCTTACTGCAGTCATTTTTTCAGTGTATCATGTTACTATTAGAAAAGCATGATCTGTAATCATGGAGATTAGAGAAGGGTTAACATAAAAAACCTACGTAGGAACTTTTCCAATGGTTTGCTGTATGAAATCCGAGTTAACTTACCTCTGCTAAATACGATTCCAGAGTCTTCACCGCTCTCTAAATTTCATATATTTGGCCACTAGAACTCATTCTATTAAACTTATTTTTTCTGAGCATTAACACCTATTTGGCTTCCATTCAAAAGCTACTAACAAACGATGGTTTGTGAGCGCTGATCTTTGCAATATATTGAATCACTATTTTTACATGCAAAAATAACACTAATTCTACTTTTGTGCTAATGCAAAGGTATTCAGACTGTTTTCCTACAGTTTTTATCAAAAACAGGGCATAACAGCATTGTCATAGAAGGACAGGACATTAAGCTGTTATCCCAACACTTTACCCAAGAGCTACATCCCTTGCTCCATATACTGAAATTGGGAGCACACTACTCGTTACTAAAAATCCCAGCCCAAGCACTGCTATTTAAAAACAGAAGCACCATTTCCTAGAGCCAGTGGAGTTTCCAGGGTAGTCTTCAGCTTGCAGATCATCTGCAGCAGCCCTGTGGGAGGATAGTTTTTATAAATAAAATATTTGTGAACAGCGGGAGTCACAGTGTTATTACAAAGTCCAAAAAAAAGATATCAAAGGGCACTGTTGCATGTGTTGAGCAACAAGTCTGCATTTTTTTTTTCCCTGAACAGTTGTATACTTCTATACCATGCCCAGAAAAAAAAGAATTTTTAAAGAAGTTTAAAATACAATGCAGGACACATTTTTAAAAAAACAGTGATCCTACTTTTGCATATACATGGAATTAATTTTACCTACTGCATTAGTTATGATTGCTACCATTTTTACATATTTTGTATTTGACTGAGGATACATTATGAAATCATTGCTTATGCCCTAACTCTCCTTTTTCCATGAAAGAGTGGAAGGCTCGGGCAAAAGTTGAGAAAACCTTTTAAAAACAAGGAAAAATTGCCTTTGAATTTGAAGTCCTGTGCTGTCCAGGCCTTGACACACACACATACTGGCTCTTGCTCACGTTCCCTCATTCCTGCCAGAGTGACCTACAGCAATTGTGGCAGGACCATGGAGGCTGGTGATGGGTAAGGAAGTCCATAGGAAAATGAATAAAGCCCTAGGCTGTATCAGCTTTTAACAGTCTCTGTCAACAGCTGGAAAGTTGACAAAGTGCACTTATCTTCATGCTTTCAAATCATACTTGTCTACTGTGAACTTCTGTGACGGACTTTGATCAGCTAAGGAAGCATTGGTCTATGAGGCCATGGGAAATAGGCCACAGAAAAGTGTTTTTAACTGAAATGTTGTTATGAAGACTGCACAGTAGTTTGCAACATATCTTGAGCCTTAACAATGCTACACTGTTCAAATAACTCAGAAACCACCCTGACTCCCCATTTATAGAATCATAGAATCATTTAGGCTGGAAAAGACCTTCAAAATCATTCAGTCCCATTGTTAACCTAATGCTGCCAAGTCCACCAGTAAACCATGTCCCTAAGCACCACATCTGCACGTAATACCTCCACGTGTGGTGACTCAACCACCTGCCTGGGCAGCCTGTTCCAGGGCCTGACAACTCTTCTGGAGAAGAAATTTTCCCTAATAGCCAATCTAAACCTCCCCTGGTGCAACTTGAGGCCATTCCCTCTTGTCCTGTCACTTGGGAGAAGAGACCAACCCCCACCTCCCTGCACCCTCCTTTCAGGCAGCTGTAGAGAGCGATAAGGTCTCCCCTGAGCCTCCTCTTCTCCAGGCTGCACACCCCCAGCTCCCTCGGCCGCTCCTCACAGGGCTTGTGCTCCAGACCCTTCCCCAGCTCCGCTGCCCTTCTCTGGACACGCTCCAGCCCCTCAGTGTCTGTCTTGCAGTGAGGGGCCCCACACTGAACACAGGATTCCAGGTGCAGCCTCACCAGTGCCCAGTACAGGGGGACAGTCACTGCCCTGGTCCTGCTGGCCACACTGTCCCTGATGCAGGCCAGGGTGCCATTGGCCTCTTGGCCACCTGGGCACACTGCTGGCTCCTATTCACCTGGCTGTCGACCAAGAACCCAGGTCCTTTTCTGCTGGGACAAACCTGATTTCCTCAGTGTTTCCTGAGTGGGGAGGACTTAGGTTAAGTACAGGCTCCATGTTTTCTCTGTTAAATAAAACAACAAGGACCTCAGAATTTGGGTTATAAAATGCCAATGAAAACCCCTTCTTCCTATGCAATTTCTGGTATTGAACAGACTCAATTTATAGAAACTTGTGTTTGAATGGAAATGCTAAATAATTCTCGGATAATATGTTTATAATACATTTATCATTTACATTGAAAAAAAATGTTATAGACTAGAAACCTGCATAAATGTATGAAAACAAGTTCATCAAAATACATCACCCAGCACGAAGTATATGCCAGCAATGAGTCTGCCAGACACAGAGGCAGTAATACAATGTGATGTGCAATCTTAGTTCTTTGTAAACAGAGCATTACACTGAGTTGATTAATATGAAAAGCATGGATGATCCGAGAGCACGCACTGGGATTAAATATTACTAGCAGGCCTGCACATCGTTCAGTAAAACCTGGCAGGATTTTTAATTCTTTAAACTACAGTGCAGACCTTCAGAGACGCTGTCACTGGGACAAATACAAATATCTGTATCAATCCTGCTGTTTTCTCCCATGCAATGTCATTAGCTTCAATCAAAGACTAAAATACAGTTGAGCTGTAATTTTGCATGACCACCAAGCATAAGTCTTACAGGTGGCAGCAATTTATCACAAAATTTTATGGCAATCTCTGGGATTTTTCAGGTAACACACCATGAAATAGAAATTATTTCAAGCCAATATGTTTTCAGGCAGATTTAGGTTAGATTTTTCAACAAACCTCTCCCTCTCATGAAGTTATTTTAAAGGTATTTAAAAAAAAAAATCTAATTTTCTTCTGCTGTACTAACTGGTGTGTTCATTTTGGTTCCTAAGAGTTATTGTCCACAACTGAGCATGACACCATTGGTCATGGAAGATCAGACATTAATCTCTTAAAATGATGTAATTTTAATTTTAGTTATTTATAGGAAGTGCCTACCACAAGCTCACAAAAAAGAATCACCCCTGTTGTTGTGATTAATGTGTATGCTGACGAGGCTATCCTTCTGGCTTCAGTGATGATTTTTATAAAACGTAGTCACTGCTATGTCCATCCTCTAGTAATCACAATTATGTTCAGAACAAAACTATTCAAGCAAGCTTCCAACACAGATTTTGTTTCCTGCACATATTTCAGTGTTGAAATAGGAACTATGCAGAACATTCCTGGATTATATTATTTGATCTGAGGGTCAAAGCCGTCTTGTATTCCTTTGGGTAGGATGTGGGAGTTGGAGAAAACTTTAGCTGAGCATCATCCCTAAACATTTTTTTTTTTTTTTAAACAGACTTGTGCCTGTTGTTCCCCTTTCACTTACTCTATCTTTGGTGTAGTATAGTATACATAATTTAAATAACCAGGGAATCTCTCTGGGCTCAAAACCACCTGCTGGCTTATATTAGCTAATTAATGGTGATTTATCCAAGTTACTAATTTGAGTGGAGCTGATTGCCTTTAGGAATTTTGAGAACGTTGTAAGAATTTTGATTATAATTATGCTTATTTGATGGGCAGTCTACTTAAAATACTTAAAAAAAAAAAGTATTTGCCTGCCAGCTTATTTTTAACAGTGCCAAATAAATGACTTTGTGTTGTTTTCTACTTGAGATCATGTATTCAGGTAGTTTGTTTACTTTGCAACTCAATTTCATCTTTGTCTGGCTCCCTATCATTTTCTCTTTTATATTAGGGTTTATTTGCCTAGCTTTGAAACAATGACTGCTTGAAAAATAGTACTGATCTTGAACCTGCAGAGCTTAATCATTTTCACAAAAACTAATATAGCAGATTCATTTTAGCCAAACTTCTCTGTCATGCTGACCTGATTCCCAGGGCCTGAAAGCGTGAATTTAATGGTGGTACAATGTCTGAGGTAAGAATATAATAGAAACCTCTCAGCAGTATATCTATTGGATCAGTGTAATTTCTTTTTTTTCTCTACTGGTCTCAATGTCTCTTAAGGCAATCTAGTCTGCAGACAGCAAAGGAGGCTAGCCTTCTCTTCCACTGTGATCCCAGTGCTACTTATACTAAACAAAGAATCAGCTCCCTAGACAAGAGATACAGTAGACATCTGTTAAACACATAATCCTAGAGGAAAATCTAGGCTATTAAAAGAACTGTTCTTTTGCTGTGAATTTAAGAGGCTACTACTACAAGGTCTATCCTGAAGACCAGAAAATAAATTTATTACAATCTGGTTGTATTATTATTGCTTTTTAACTTCGGGGATGAGGAAGTTTTTCTCTTTATCATTTTCAGGTACTAAAAAATGAGAATTATATACTTCATGTTCTTGAAAGTAACAAGAACACAGTGGTAGATACTTTGGATTCCAGTACATTTTTGTAGATGAAAATACATTTTGTAGATGACTAAAACAATTCACCAAACTGAGGAAATTGATTCTCATGCTCGAGTTACATTGGAAATTCTACTAATTTGCGCTCTCGCTGGGTCTACTGTCATGAAAATACTCATGTGAAAATTTCTTCTACAGAAACATGTATGATAAAGGAAACCTAAGATAGGACCCACCATAAATGTGCTCTCACAGACCTTTATACAAAGCCTTGATGAGATGGTGGAAATTGTAGAAAGTTTCCTCAAAGTCTCAGCTAATTTTATATGAGAAAGTATATAAAAGCTGTAATTTGTAGAAAGTGTCTTTAAAACTGGAGTACTAAATTTAGGCATTTAATGTCACATCTTTGACTGAAATCCAGGAAGTGCAAGATAATTAAAAATTGGCCCCAGAATAGTGATTTTGATCAGAATCAACTGTACCTGAATCATTTTGGACAGACACTTTTCTAGCATTCTCTCTCAGAGCCTCCAAAACTACACAGATTTCATGGTCTCTCTAGGCTTCTTATAAATGAAGTGTATACTTCCACGGGGAGTTATGCGTAATCAACATCTCAAACTGCTTTAAATATTTAGGTATGGCTTTCACTGCCTAATTATAAATAGCCAATGTTAAAGAGAGCTGACCTTATGTTTCAGTAAGATCTTTTCTTGAATAATGAAAGATTAAGAGAAGAATTAATGAGTAACTGTGCTCTTTTCTGTGATTATTTAAGAAATAAATTAAATAACAGTGGAAGAGTTTTCAACATTTACAAAACAAATCAGTGGCAAAGAGGGAAATAAATGGCTATCTCATACTGCACAACCCGAAGAGCCTTATCCTTTCCAGATATTACTATGTGCTTTTCTGCTCATGATTCCTTCCTGTGGTGTCAAATGTTGCTTAGTATGAAAATCAGACTCCATCAGCTTTGTCCAAGTTAGGCTGCTTGTTATTTTTAGGTTTTTCCTCTCTGAATAGTGTTCAATGAAATAAACCAGAGAAATTCAGAGTAATTTTTCTTCACTGTTGATTCATTAAAAATTATCTTACTGCTAAGTAAAATGGAGACAAGGGACAGAGGTGTTACAGTTCACTTTTGCAGTTGAACTTGTTCAGCTATAGCACAGTAAAAGCTACAGAGCTTTTGTTGTCCTCTGCAGCAAAATAACTAATGCTGCTGTTATTTTTTTTCCCCTACAAAAAACACACCTTTTTTGGCAGAGAAGACAAAGCCAACTCTCCCTCCAGTTTCTATCAATCTTTGATCTCTTAATTCCCCTTTGTCCTCCCCCTTGATGTTCTGGTCTCTCTGATCTCTGTTCATCACTACCATATATGTCCGTATAATCTCCCACTTGTAATAACTTTAGGACAACCTGAACCTCATCCTTCATTTCTGGCAAACATGTATTTCTTCGGAAACAAAAAGCTAGACAATCTTGCAGTCTCATTTTAGACCAGTTGGTCAATGTTGTTCTGCAGGACTTTTTGATTATGACTACCCAAATTCAATAAGCAGGTCAGTGAATCATGCCTACGAACACCCGATTTTCAAGATTTTAGAATAATGCGAAATATGTAAAAGAAATTACAAAGGACTTTGTCACATCATGTCATATTTAAAGTATTGGCTGATTTAGCTCACTCAATTGCTGGTTGTGAACATAGGAGTTTTGCTTAATATGTTGGTAACAATGTTAAGTTTTAATCTTTGAGGAACTTTTTGATGTGTGCACTTACTGAGTGTCCAATTAAAAAAGCTTAATCTTTCAGTAACTAAATGATGAAGAGCATAAGAAGCTAAACTTGAAAAAAACATGAGATATGAAGTGTTTGCCATCACCAAATACTAAAGCAAGAAACAAACCTACAAGTTACATGCAGTAGCCTCAAAACCTGCTGCACTCCAAATTCCAAAAAGCAATTTATTGCGATATATATATCTACAAAATGCATACTTATAGATAGTCCCTATTATTTTTATCCTTCTCAATTCCTCTCCCAGAAAAATGAATATGCGGACTAATCAAATTAAATATTATTTAGCTGAAGAACCAGTATTGAATGAAATGAAATGATCTTCATATAACTAACTCATCCTTTCACAACTGGTAAAAACAAATAGAGCTCAAATTCAAATCTCTGAGCGAGGAATGAGCCAAACTGACCATCTGTAGAATGTATTTTATTTAGGATCAATTCACATTTAAAACATCTAAGACTGGTATTTTGAATGCATTGTATTCTTCAGAAATTAACTATGCAGCTTTGGACTTATTAATAATTAATTTCAGAAAGACTTTCTTGTGAGAAAATACACTTTAACTCATAGGTACTGTCTTGTGCAATGTACTTATTAAAAAAAGCACATCCCTGTAGCCCAGAGGGCTGACAGCTTCCTCCAAAGCTGTACTGCTGCTCTGAGCTAACCTCCAGGGGCTACTCAGAGTGATGCAGCCTTCATCCCTCCTCCCACAGAGTCTGAACATATCAGACCTACAACAGCCTCAACCTATTCCTAAGGTGGCTACTGAACTTCACTTCGGGTAGAGAGGCAGTGTGGCTGAGCAGAGAAGGAAAAAAAAATCACCTATCATTTAGAAAAAAAAAATCAAAAATTTGTGAAAGAATAAGAGCACAGATTCAGTGCAACTGGGGGCTTTTTTCCTTCTGCTCAGACACAGGTAACATTTGTTTCTGTTATATCACTCATCCATGACTTTTTATCTCACATGATGAAAATATAACAAAGAAATAAAACTGCCAAACTCTGAGCCTTATGACTGAGACAGGGAATGCTTGCAGACAGCACTGAAGAACAAAAAAGCACTGAACAAATTCAGTTCAAAAAGACTGATCATATCCTGAGGTACAGCTAGGGCTTTTTTGTTGTTGTCTGTTAAAAGTGGCATAAAATCTTTAGAGATTTTTTTCTCCAAAGATGATATTTCTCTGGTTTACTAGATACACTGTTTTACTTTGCATGAACACCCTCTTTGACATTAAGTTCAGCCTTCAGGCTAGCATCGCTTATCTCTGTTTCCAAAAATCCTCATATTTGATCGTCACACTTATTAAGTCAGACTCTGAACCAACTTCCATCATTCTATAGCCCTTTTCTCTTTCTCTTCTTCCTCCAAAACGTAAGCAATCAAACAGTTTAAACACTTGTAGGAAACCGGTGAAATTATAGATACAGTTTAACCATGTTGTACTCAATTCATTTTTCAGATACTTGTCTGAATTTCAAATCTGTAAATAGTTGTAGTTTCTAGAGGACAAAAGACACGGACAAATGTTCAAATATTTAATATTTTACAACATACTCCTCCCGCCCTGATTTTCTATTTGCTTAGTTTACCTTCAAAAGCATTAATTTCTGGGGTTATAGATCCCTTAATATTGACTAGAGGGAGAAAACACTCCAGACCCAATAGAATTTCTGTCCAATTCATTTTACTTTTTAGTTACCTATGCCTAAGTTGAAAACCATGTTATATTAACATTTTTAAATTGAAAAATAAATTTTAATGAAAATCATACTATATGGGAAGACTTGGCAACAAGAGAAATAATCTTGTGAGTTCATGTCAAATGTTGAATGAGAAAATATATCTCTTGGTTGATAACAATCAATAGAAACAAGCATTTCAGGCACAGCACGTGGTCATCTTTGAATCTAATTACCAGAGGTTCTAGGACTCAAAAATGCATGTACCAGAACATTTTAACCTGAAGTAGCTTTAAAACAGTAATTATACAGTGCATTATTTGGAAAACATATCAAGACAAGATTGAGTTGCCCTTGGAGAAGCGGGGAAGTTTCATAAAATGAAGTAAGAACAAGAAAGTTGGAAATAATCTCCACTCCCAGTTCTTACTTGCAAGCTACTCTTGATCCTAACATTACTACTTCTAAGTTGCTCTCAATGACATTTAAACAGGATCTGTGTGCCACTCTCCAGAATTATTTGCACTGGAAACCCTCCCTGAGATGCGACCCAACTATACAGGGATGCCCTATTCAGGTTTTCATAGATAACGCCTACAAAAGGGTCAGCAGCTTCAGTATTCCTTACAATACTAGGACTGACCACAAAGGTGTCTTAGAGAGCATTCAGTAATTGCACCTCTCTTTCTCACAAGGTGGACGTTTTTCAGCATTTGCAGGAAAGAACATGTACACCAATGTATGCAGGCATACATGTGGGTACCTATAGTTCCCATTTTGTTCACAATCAAATCATTCATGTGAAAAAACCCTGATGAAGACACTGAATTGCTGCTAGACACTCTAGCCTCCCACACCCTTTCTAGCCAAAGCTGCCAATGGTAGCCCTTAGGTTCTGTGCAGAAAGGCCGTTGAAGGCACTGCGTGCTGCTGCTCCCTTAAGACAGGCTTGATTTCATTGGACATGCAGCCCAGGGAATAGCAGAAGTGGAGTCTATGAATTTAGAATACATATGTTCTCTTCACTTGAATATTTGCATTTGAAAATGTCTGTACCTGAGGATGAAACCCACACAAAACCAACAAATAACTTGCACTGTGTAGTCAGCATGTTCATGAATAATATGAGGTCAGGTACACAACTTAAGCCTCAAGAGATGATGCTCTGCAAGGAAACACTGAGACAAAAGCAAAAATGCAAAAGATTGCGTTTACTACTTGCAGTCCTGGCAGGCCAGAGCCTGATAATGGGAAGAGACAACAGGGTCCTGGGCTGGAAAGCGGTCAAGGGACACATGATAATGCCTGTTCAAGCAGGATGGGGAGGCTGGTTTGTTGTTATACCCAGAGAAAGGAGAAACAGGCAGTAGGAGAGAAGAGTATAAAATGCAGCTGTGAAATTTGCTCACAAGAGGCTGAAGTGGATTTCACTCAGTCTTCATAGCCTTCCCTCACATTAAACACAAATATTAAGCTGATTCCAGGTTTTTCAACGATATGCAAACCTGAATATGCCCTAAGAATCTATGGGATGATAAAATTCAGTGTTTTGGTAGCCTTGAAATAGTTTCTGTGGAGGAGAAGGGCAGGGATAAGAAGAGAAGAATGAAGTGGAGAGCTTCCCGGGAGGAAAGGATGACGGGATGATTGGGGTAGGCAAGGAGTACCTCTCTCTCACCATCCTTAAGAAGTATTTTTGAAATCTATCTTACAAAAAATATCAACAACTTAAAGCTGATTTCACAGATGGGAAGGCTGAGGCATAAAGAAATGAAACAATTTTACCCAACCTTTCTCAGCAGATGAGTGGGATTTTTTTTCAAATAAAATGCAAGTTTCTTTATTCCCAGAAAATAATTTCTTTTTCTCTCTGCTAGGCCACAAGATCATGTCACTGACATTTCAAAGCCCTACCTCCAGAAGTACACCATGTTGAGAATGCTGCTGCCTGTATTGTCTGACATGAATGAACAAATACACATCAAAAACACCCTCATCATAATGGCAACTCATAAACCATAAAAACATGTGGCTACAATGGAAATCACACAGTTCATTCCTCAAACTGTTACAAAGTTTTTCCCAGTGACTAATCAGAAGCATCCTTCCAGTATTTGCATTTTTCTGGCCTGCAACTTTTAGTTCAACCTATCATGGACAAATTAAAAAGATCATTATTTGTTTTCTCCCCCTCTTCAAATTATATATATTTCAATTCTGCTAATTCCTCTTCTGTAGACATGGGAGCTCAAAATTGACCATTAAATTAATATTTTCTTCTGGTCATGATTTTTACCTCATTTTCAACCTTTCTCCAGCTTCTCTGCGTACTTCATAAATCCAGAAGTATATGACATCCCGAACCGCTATGATACTAAGTTGAGACCTTATCAGTATTGAGTGGAGCAGAAGGATTACTTCACGAGTCATCATTTTTTAATACCTAGTAAGATGTTTTAAGCTACTGTAAAAACTGCACACTGTTGATTCAGGTTCAGCTTGTGATTTGGCACAAGTCTAGAGATATATATATTTTTTTCTCCACACAACTGGTACTTACTTCCTGTTTGTAACTATGCACTTGATTATTCCTGATTATACATATACACACACACACAAATGACGAGAACATGTGTTTCTTAATTTGTCAAGATCCTTTTGAATTGCAATACCGTGAGCCAGAATGCTTATGTTCCTTCCCTAGTTAGTGTTATCTGCAAATGTAATAAGGATACTCTGTATTCCAGTCTCCAGATAAGGAATGAAAATACAAGATAGAACAGACTCAGATCCCTGTAGAAGCACATTGCTAAACAGTCTTCCATTTCTAACAACGGCCACTGATAGCTTTTAATAGTCAGGTTTTTTATAATCATTATTCACTCACTTGGTAGTAGGTTCATGTACTGCATGCTTTCTTACTTGCTTATAAGTGTTGTGTATAATGCTACGTCATATATATACACCCCTTATTTTAACTTCTTTACCCAGAAGTCCTGTTGCCCTGTTAATTATTTTGGCTTGACACAATTAGTATTGACAAATCTATTTTGGCTGTCACTCATTTCCTTGTTCTCTCCTAGGTATCTATTAAACATCTGATTGTACGTTCTGGTATTTTTCCAAAGACAGGATCTTAAGTTGATCTATCTGAAATTCCTTGGCGGCTGCGTTTGTCTTTTTCCACTTCTCTGGAACCTGGTTTGACCTCCATGAGTTTTCAAAAATGGCTAATGACCTCAAGATTGTTCCAGCCATTTTTTAAAGTGCTGTAGGATGAAGTTTCTGAGGCCCATCTGATTTGAAGATCTAACCCCTCTAAGTACTCTCTAGCCTACTTTCTCCTGCTCTAGCCTTGGATCTTGCTTTTTTGTGGCAGATATAAACTCTGTTTGCCACATGATCCCAGCTGACCTTTTCAGTGAAGATTAAAGCAAAAAAAGCATTAAAGCACATTGGCTTCCCCTAGGTCATCTATTAAGAGTTTCTCTCCTCTGTTGTATAGCACACTAATACTCCCCTTGATCTTCCTCTGGCTAATAACATACTAAGAGTTTGTTATCCTTGATGTTCCTGGATAACTGTATCTCTACAGCAGTTACTCTTATTTTATACTTTATCAGAACATGATTCTTTTCTCCTCGACTACATGTTCTACTTTCTCCATCACACTTAATTTTTTGTGATTTAAAAAAAAAAAAAATCAAACACTGGTATATTGCTACCTAAAAGGAGATGTTCTTTTTGTCTGCACCAACATATGCAATTCTGCCTGAAAAATGTCATGGTGTTATGAATTTTTCAGTATTAGCAGGAATAGAGGTGCTATAAAAACAATGCTTTAACCATTTATTGATTGGTGCTTTAGCAACATCTGAGTCTGCTAAAATCACAGCTAGATGACTGAAAACTCATTGTTTTATTTAAACTCGTTGCACCACACCAGTATCAGAGACTTGACTTTAGGGATAAAAATTGGTGTTGACCAATTCACTGGAAGGAAAGTAACAGCGAAAATAAACATCTCAGCACTAGATATTTGGTATGTTTCTCAGTTTTGCTATTGAGAGGTGGGTGTAACTGAAACAGTTCTTCCAGTGTCTGGCAACAGTGAGGGCACCATCTGGGTTCTCTGGTCTTAGAAAGTGCAAGGAAAAGGGGAGGGAAAACTCAACAAGGGGGGTGAGAGGGAAATGTTATGAAGGGAGATGACTGCCAGAGCAAGTGAGAATAAAAGAGAGGGAGAGGACAAATATTCTGCTACCTTCAGGGCCTGAAAGAGCTCTTGGTATCTCTGTCCTTCAGATGTGAATTTTATTACTTAAATCCCAGAAATTATTTTTTTCTTCTCTAAAATATGTGTGAAAGAAAACAATAAGAGGAATGAAGGAAAAAGAAACACTTAATCTTTTAAACCTTGCTTAAATCTTTCAGTTGAACTAGTTCTAGAATAAGGGTCCACTCCTGACCCTTATGGCAGTGAAACTATTTATATGGACAGGGATTACTCACATGAGTAAGAGTCACAAATGTATTTCCTAATACACTTAGGAAAAAAAAAAAAATTCTGCATGTTTCATGGATGCAATATGATACAATGAAGAAAAGGCTTCAAAAGTGATCTTATTTCTGTTTATCTCAAGTTGGAAAGAAAACAAATTAATAATTTGCAAACCAACACGAATTCAACCTTGAAATGCCTCTGGTCATCAATTGTTGCAAGAAAGGAAAAACAAAATGCAAAAGAAAACCGAAGATTACATCTTAAAATCAAGAAAAGAACAGCTCCTATACAGAAGGAATGTTTTCTTTATATTCTGCACAGATGCTGTACAAGCAAAATTCTCGGTATATTAATATAAACTGTCTGAAGAAATTCGACCCGATTTCATAAGACCAGCAAAAACAAAACAAAGGGGAGCATGACGTTTATGGGCTTTTTCCTCTAGCACAACCATGCAAGCTGAGCTGTGAAACTGTGATGGAAATATTAGAGCTGTTGTGCCTGAAAAAACGCAGTGATCATTTCATTCTTCCTGTCTTTTAATGCTCCAGGGTTTTGGAGACGAATAGGAGCAATAAGTTCACTTTGCAGAATTAATGCTGTAATTCTTTATCATAAGAGCGGAGCATTACCTCAATCTGATTTTTCTACAAAATGGTTCAAAGTCTATTTTTAATGATGGCCCTAATTTGTTAACACCTTTTAAATTATTAATCCCCTTTATATTCAAGTAGTTATTGCATGTCATAACAATGTATCTATGCAGGGAAATTTAATAGTATTTTCTGCATGTCAAGAAAAGGCTTGTTCTGCAAAATGCTATTAAAACTGATAATGAGCTAAATATTTGCCATAGCAAACACTGAAATTACTATATCAATCAACTTTGGGTTCTCTTATTCAATAAACAAAATTTAACCTATTAACTTTGCCTAATTTTAGGCAGGAAAATGCTTGTTTTCAGGCATATCTTGCCCTTGACTTCATATCTTTATCATCTGATAACTACATTTTCCTTGCCAATTAAGCCATTGTTCTGAATCAGATGTAGTAACATAAGCCTTTTATTCTGTCTTGAATTCAACTGTATTACTAGATCCTGAATGCGATTTTCTCTGAGCAAATTTAGACTACATTTTAAAGCACACATATATCACAGGAAAACGATAAGCTATGTTCCTGAAGACACCTTTCACATTAAAGGGGGAAAAAAAAAGAAAAAGATTTATAAGGAAGTCAAAGGGTAAAATAAAACCTTATATTGCAAATCTCATCTTCAGATTTTGATATCTCCATGGAATTATCTATGTGGCAGGATGTTTGTGTTCATATTTTAAGAAAATAACTCCAAAAATATAAAAAACTGCATGCAAGCATCACCACTGACAGGCACACGAAGGAAAGCATCCTTTTTCATGAGAATCTAAAGCATAAATCTGAATGCTGATTGAATACCTAACATCCAATTGAGTGAAACAAGAGGCAGGTTCCATCTCTGAAGAGTACACATAAGCTAAAATGGTTTATTGCATAAGATGAGAGCTTTGCCTCTACAGTGTCTGCCGGTGTGTGATGTTGCTGTTCCTGCGTACATGGCTATATTCACCTGCTCCCTTGCTTTTCTCACAGCCAGTTGCTGTGTGACCAAGAGGGATCAAAGCAAATCCTCCTCTTGAGGAGAAACGCAGCTCCCGGCAGGACTGCGAGCTACCCACTCGACTCGGTCCCGTGCCCCTGGCTGGCATTTGGCCCTAGATCATTTCTTGCAAACAAGACAATCACAGACAGGCATGGGAGTGGTACTACAAATATCAGTTTTGCACCAGTGTCTTGGTGTAAAATGCTAGAAAGAAGTGTTCTTTTGCAAGGCATCCTGCATAGCACAAGCTGTCCAGGATAGTATGGGTGCACAAACAAAATGAAGAATAAGATTTTCTTATCCCTGCCTGCAGAAAAGGCCACATCTTGCTCATGCTGGACTGCATTATGGAGCTCATAATCAATGAAAAATGTACTCTACACTCGTGTATCGTAGGGGAAGCAAAGTGGAGTCAAAAGGCATGCTCCCCCAGATTCAAGGAGCTAATATGCTAAGTGGTGTATATGCTAATATATGCTAATTCAATAACCTGTGGTTCTTACTCAAAGACAATTTCTTAATATGAACTATTTCCTATGAAATGATCACAGAACCAGTAAGGTTGGAAAAGACCTTTAAGATCATCCAGTCCAACCATCACACCAACACTACCATACCCACTAGACCATGTCCTCCACCACATCTACACATTCCTTGCACACCTCCAGGGATGGCGACTCCACCACTTCCCTGGGCAGCCTGTTCCAATGTCTGACCCCTCTTTCCATGAAGTTTTACCTAATATCTAATCTGAATCTCCTCTGATGCAACTTGAGGCCATTTCTTCTTGTCCTGTCACCAGTTACCTGGGAGAACAGGCCAGCACCCGCCTCCCTACAACCTCCTATCAGGCAGCTGTAGAGAGCAATCAGGTCTCCTCTTAGCCTCCTCATCTTTAGGCTAAACAACCCCAGCTCCCTCAGCCACTCCTCATAAGACTTGTTCTCTAGACCCTTCCCCAGCTTTGTCACCCTTCTCTGGACAGGCTCCAGCATCTCTATATCCTTCTTGTAGTGAGGGTCCCAACCCTGAACACAATACTGGAGGTGCAGCCTCACCAGTGCCAAGTACAGGGGCACCATCACTTCCCTACTACTATCGACCACACTGTTCCTGATACAGTCCAAGATGCCTTGTTGGCCACACTGTTGACTCATATTCAGTCAGCCTTCAACCAATACCCCCAGGTCCTTTTCTACCTGACAGCTTTCCAGCCACTCTTCCCCAAGCCTGTAGAGTTGCAGGGGATTGTTGTGCCCTAAATGCAAGACCTGGCACTTGGCCTTGTTGAACCTCATACAACTGACCTCAACCCATTGATCCAGCCTGTTCAGGTCCCTCTGCAGGGCTCTGCTACCCTCCAGCAGATCAACACTTCCACCCAACTTAGTGTTGCAGATCAACACTTCCACCCAACTTAGTGTTGTCTACAAAGTTACTGAGGGAGTACTCAACCCCCTCATCCAGATCATTGATAAATATGTTAAACAAGACCGGCCCCAAGACTGAGCCCTGCGGGACACCACTTGTGACCGGCCACTAACCAGACTTTACTTCATTTGCCACAACCCTCGGTGCTCTCCCCTTCAGCTATTTTTTAACCCAGCCAAGAGTACATCTATCTAAAATGTCTAAATGATGCAGAGCCCCTCCTGAGTAGAAATTAACAGTGCTGTGTCATTTAGGCAAGACAGGGCTATTTGGAAGGGCTAATGCTTGTGGACCTTGCTCCTCAGCTTACAGTGAACTTATTTCTTCTTTTCTTATATTTCACATCCTGCTATACCTCATTGCTGCTAAATAAAGCACCTGTGTGAAAGAATACCAATTTCATTTAATTAGGGGAAGAACAGTATGAAGTTATTTTTTCTATATAAATTACGTGAAGAGTTAACCTAAAAGTACCAAAACTCCCTTCAGAATAATACTGTCATGTGTTAAATCTCTTACACTTTGCTCGCCAAGACAGTACTCTGTTCATTAAGAAATATTTTTCTCTTAAAGATCTTATTTTTCATAAAGATTAGTAAAAATGATTTTCAAAAGAATGCCCATGAATAGCTCAAATACATGTAATGTCTTAAACTGTTTCATAGTTTGCTTACCAAGATAAACCCAATTTTCAGGTACAAGTTTGCAATCATTCATATATAAAACTGCACTCGAAGCAATCAGGGTGGGGTTTGTATCAGGAATTTGTGTGTAAAGCCAGTTAAATAATAAAAGCAATTATCCCCCCAGTGAGCAAAATAAAGCCAGGAAATTCTGAATTATCTTAAGGTTAAATTTAGAAGAATCTCAAATTTACAGCAAGATTGCTGTTGAAGGTTCAGAAACTTTCTCAGTTTCTTTGTAGTGACATGCAATACATAAAAAATTACATTAGTGGCTGCAGTTTCAGTTAGAACTGATTTTAAAGCCACACTTAGTAGTTTCAAGCATTTCTGCTTATAATATTGCTAATATGACAGGAAAATGAGGAAGAAAGAGTGACTTTGCAACAGGGGAGTGTTGCTCAGTTCTATCTCATACTGTGCTAATACAGAGAATTACTCCATTGGAGGTACACCATGCAGAGACGCACGCCATCAGCCGGCTAAACCCAACCCTTTGAGGCAGCTACAGAGACTGAGCCACTATGGCTTAATCTGAGATTGTTTGATTTTTTTTGGTGATTACATTTGCTAATAATGATTTGTTAATCTTACTTTCAGCATATAAAATATTGGCTAAAGTCACAAACTAGAGAAATGAAATTGTGTATAGACATGCAAACATGAAAGAACCCGATGAGTCTGAAGCAGGTGTGAAAATCAGGAAGATAACCACATAGGCAATTGCCAAACATATTTGTAGTGCTTTCTGGAGGTACAGCCTGGAGAACTGTGGCAGAATCAGCCAATGGAGACAACTTTGGAATAAAGAAAGAACTAAGAACAGTTAGGATTAATCCAAAACCCAAACTGAACTGGGGGAGGGCAGGAGTGAATAATCCATTTTTTAATGAAAACTGTCATTTAAAATATTAAATAAAAAATAAAGTTAGCTCTAACTCTTGCAGCAACCAAACACATATCGACCGCTAACACCCCAGAATCTCAATTAAAAGAACACTGATGAAGTGAAACTTTTTTCATCTGTTTCCAGGAAGCTGTAGAGCACAATCCTTCAGTATTCTAAGTAATGATTACTTCAGAAGCTCTTAAGCCCTTGTTTTATCCACGGAGAGCGAGATTTTCAGGCACACAGGAAACCTCAGTCTAGTATTAAATAAAATGCAACAGCCTCCTTGATACCTAGACCACAGAGTTCTGTGTACACAGAAATTACAAGGGAAGAAAAAAAAACATTTTCCCCTTAATTAAACGTTGACTGTTTCATGCTGGACATTAGCAGGTCCCACACATGCATCCCAAGAGACAAATACTTGAAAATGTTTACAGCTAGAAATGCACTGAAGACTCAACGATTATGAGAACTTCAACACAAAGCTCAAGTTTATGGAAATCAATAATGAACAACACATTTAAAGTCTGACAATAAGCAATATCCACAGACAATTTTATTCTTTCTTTGCATTAGGAACACTCTTCTGAAACATCCCCATACACAGTGGCATCTCACAGTACAAAACCCAAACCAATATGTGTGTGTCTCTGCAGTGCTCGGTGTACCTGTAAGCAGGGGTACGAAACATCCTTTTTCTCTAGAGAGGCTCCATCTATCAATCTGGAGCATTCACAGCAGAGAGAGATGACCGAAATTGGCAGAAGAAAAATCAAACACACCTCTGTGTCACACGGAGTGAATGTATGGAAGACCAACTAACTGCCTGCCATAACTGTTTCCACAGGATACCCTTTCTGTTCAGCTGTGATGAAGCCATTTTCCTGAAGCAGTGTCTCCTTGAGCAGAATGCTTGCTGGATGCTATCTGAGTGGGTTTTATTGATCATTTGATCTATTTGAAGATTGATGATTTTTGTACTCTCTTCCCTTAGTTATAACTTCTGCAGAAGACAAATACAGCCTCAGACTTTTTTCATGAATGATTTCTAGGCAAACAATAGCCTTGTCAGCTTCTGACTTAGGTAGAAGCTTCTCTGTAGGAAGGTCTTACTAACAGAGGCAGCTATAGTTAAATTGTAGTCAGGACAGAAAGAGGAGTAACATTTAGAAAAGAATTTGACTTGAGAACCTGGAGCTAGGGAGCTATTTCAGATACGACTATTAGAAGGGGGTCCAAGATCAATTTAAAAAAAAAAGAAAGCCTTAATTAAGTTGCCATGGGAGGGGGGAAAAAAAAATTGATGAGAAGGGAATGAAATAATTTGATAAGGGCTCAAAAGATGAGCCATTTGGCTTGTAAATATTTTGATTTTTCTTTCCGGAAGACAAGCAAAACAGGACTGAGTACAGCTTTACGAGATTCGAGCGTTGTGGAGGCATACAGTAGTACTGTAATTTTATTTATTTTAGGATATGGATTCAATTATTGAACTCTCAACCTGAGAAAAAAACAGTCTGGTTTTTGAATTTTCAAAACATACAGTTTAGAATGGATAAAGAGACTGTTCAGATATCACAACTGGCTTTCTAGAAGAAATATCCTCAATCATAAATAAGGATCTAAATAATTCCAGTTGAATTTACTTGCATCTCCAGTACGAGTTGAAGTATGAGTGGGCTAACTCAATAAGATTAATTCAGAAATCTAGCTGCTTTCCTGCTTTAGAAACTTATGTAAGGCTGAAGAGTCCTGAATTATGTAAGAGACACTGAATAACAAAGCTTCCCAGCACTTAGAGAGGCCATTTAAGAATAAGCAGCAATCCTTCTCTCTGCATAGGTCTATTTCTTGCTGGCAAATCCCTTGTTCTTCCCGCCCTTTTGGAGCAGATACCAATCTACTGTGCTCAGCTCAGTTATATGGATTAGTCCTATTGAAAAGAAATACTAAGGAAACAGGAGCCTTGCATCTTCTTTCTATCTCTTTCCATCAGTCACGCTCATAGCAAGGAATGACATTTTGTCATATCTAATTAATACTTAAGACTAAGTAATCCTCATAACCATCCCTTTCAGAAATCAGTACAAAATTTTTTTCTAAACCCCAGCATATGTCAGATAATTCCTTTCTCCAAGGTTATTCCAAAGATAGAAGGAATGAATTTGAAGTCCTCATTGGATAGAAGAGATATGGAGTTTGAATTACAGACAACTTTAGACATAAAACTTGCTAGTTTGTTTCATTTTCCTTCATCTTTTACCCTTTAGAAAAGATTGTCCACGGAGGCTGTGGAAGGTCCATTACCAGATATTTTTTAAGACCAGGCCAGACAAAATTCTCTTTGAAATGACAAATGCAGTTGCTCTTACAATTGGGCTGCAGAGGATGACTTCTTAAAGTCCCTTCCATTACTGTTTTTCTATGATCCTATGTTTATTGTCCTGGATCATTAAATTCCACAGTTCTGGAAAAGACTAGAGATGATGCTGCCAAGGTGATTTGGGTATCTTCAAATTAACCCCACAGGCTTTGGCACTGAGAAACAGAAAGACTGCCAACTGCTCTTCACATTTTCCCTAGCCTGCCTCTGATCCTTCTAACTGGCATCCAGTCAAAGTAAGACTGAACTTGCACACCTCTGTGTTTAAATGAATCAAACTCCCATAGTTTACAGAAACAAATGTTAGAACCAGATTATTTTACAAAGCAGATTGTACCTACGTGGAATCTGATTGTAGCTTTGATTATCCCATCCAAGTATCTCTAAGTGAATAAAACCTCTGTCCCACTCCCTTATCACATTCAACTCCTACATCCTGGGAACTCACATATTCACAAGTGCTAAAGATCCCAGCTTTCTCCATCAGAAGGCGATTCTTTCCTCTTTACAGACTGTATTGAGGACAGATCTTTTTCTAAGATTGTCAGTAATGTATCAATAGAAACCCAGGGACCATACACAAAACGTGTGGCTGAAAGGTGCTTTACAATATTTGGAAACAAATTAATTGAGTGAAAATTAATTATAATTATACTAATAAGCTTAAAATATTATAATACAACTGGAAAGAGGCAACAAAGTAGCAATTTGTTGTTATTTGGGTTACAATTTCAAAAGACACAAAACATTTGCTACTGTGTCAGCCTTATTAACTATATTCAGCTTTAATTGTTCTTACTCAGATGCAGATAAGCTGGTGAGAGCCCCAACCAGTAGCTTAACTTATTGCATATACATAATGTCTGACTCAGTGGTTCAAGGCTTAAGCTAGGCAAGTCAACAGCACATTATACAATTATGTATGTAAGAAGCACCTTAGCTAACAGCATCTGAAGAAATGCCATACTGCAAATGCCACAATATTATTATGACAATGAATGGCACAATTGATGGTAGTCTCTTTCTGCAAATATCAGATGTCACAGTACACAATTTATCTGCATTTGGTTTCAAACTTGCATTGTAAGGAATCTAAGTTCCTGAACTGATAGTCGATTCACTTTGGAATTGAAAGGGATGGAGAGATGTGGTGTGGTGCATTTGAACCTCATTCCAGCACTTCCAAAAGGCTTACAGTGATGTCTTCTTCAGTCTAACCAAAGAAGGACAGTAAGTGCGTCCTGCTGTTTTGATTCTGTGGTGATAAAACCGGCATGAAGAAGGAATTACACTGCAGTCAGCACAGTATTACTTTATGCTGCAGGTTGTGCATAGTAATACCAACTCCAGATGGCTCAGGGAACAAGGGATTTAATTTGAAAAAAAAATGTTGGTAGAATCTAAATGTAGAAATTAAATTTAAGATCCTAATGATCAAAATGTAAGAGCCTGGATCTGATGCACAATGTACTGTTGTCGACCAAGCTGTACATTTTAAGGTAACCCCTAAAAATCATAGTAGGAGTTAAAATGAAATAAAAAAACTGCCTGAGTGTATGTAGCCTACAAAAGTTAAAAAAGAAAAAAAAAAAGCAGCAGCAAGCAGCTGTAAATGCTTTGAAAGTTTAGGGCTACCTCAAAACCTTCCAGAAAACAGGGAAGCCTGTGAGATATATTGATATCAAGATATATTGTTGCATGTACATAATGATGTGCATATGTATATTCGGTAGGTATAACAGAGGATCAGAATTCAAAATGCCCTTGAAAAATCTAAACATCCTGGTGCAGAAGCCCTAGATCTCTTACTCAAATGGGAAAAAATACTCTGAAAATAAACACTTATTATGTCTTCAATCGAGGGTTAACATGGATTCATTGCTGACTTCCTCCATTTGCCAGTTATTGACAGCTGTCAGTTTAGGGGTTTGATTTCTTTATCCAAGCATCACAAACATTAGTATCTTCAGAGAAAGATCTTGACTGTGAGCTGCAGTTTCACTGCCCCAACTCAATTACTGCATTCTTGAACTGCAGTGTATTCATTTGTGGGCAGTGGGGCAGCCGGTGGGAGGGTATTGATTGGAGTATAATGTCATGTGTAGCAGCCAGAGTAAGATGAAAAGTGTCTTCTGCTTAATGGGTTGGTATTAAGTAGGTGGGAATGGCTTCTAATTAGCCAACAATTGCTGTGTTTCTCAGTTTCCCTCCTTTCCCTCCTCCTGTCCGTCACCAGCTGCCAATCTCTCTCTCCTTTTCCCTTTTTCTGTGGAGTTCATCGCTCACTGCAGTGAAAGCCTTTGTTTAAAAAAGAGGGCTCCCAGGGTCTCATCTGCCAGGGTACAGCTTGCTGCCTGCGATGAGTAGCAACTGTCAGTTTATTTTATCTCAACCTTTTCATCATTCTGCTGAAACTGGTCGAGTGAAACCACCTGAGAGACCTGAGGATTCAGTACCTACAAGTCATTAGCCAGGACTGCTCAGTCTCTCCCCACACAGCAAGTCAACTGAACACTGCTTAAAATATAGTCCACTTTAACCCCATACTTTCCTATGGACGTATTAGAACTCTTCCTGCATCTTCCAGATTTTACTTTCATAATCATTCCTTAAACATACCACAACTATGATTAGTGAGTAATGTATTTTACCGCACTTCTCAACACAAACGTTCAAGCAACACTCTTTAGAAAGACAAAAGATAATACACTAAAATCTACTTATTAGAATACCTTCAGTCAGAACCTCTCTCTTATCTCGGTTATGTTCCCCAGCATGAATATCATACCCAGCAATTCCCCCAATTATTTGAACCTCTGCTTACCTAGGAGTTTTTGATAATGCGTCTCAGATAAAAGGGACAAATTCTGCTCAGTTACACTTGTGCACATCCGCCTCAAATCAAAAAGACTGTATGAGCATAACAAAATGCAGTTTGGTCCACATTTTTAGCATATTTGCAACATTCTTCTCTCTCTGCCATACAGTTTCTCTCTGTGCATGCACATATATATCTACATGTACTCCACATGCACATCCACCTTCCAAACAGCTAATATAATTGCAGTACAATCATTAAAAAATTATCAAAGTATGTAAGAGAAAGAAATATTTTATTTTGAACTAAAATCAAATTAAATTTATCTAAATCAAATTTCAAAGTCATTAGCCTGAACAATCATTTTTCTGGTAATCACAGCGAACTTGTTGCAGTTATTACTAACAGTTTTAATGCAGCAGCTGAAGGATTGCTTTCCCCTATGTAAACAGCGAGCCATTTCAAGAACAGGGATGACAAGGATAGAAACCTAGTTATCTTCCAATATACCGGTTGATTTCCTAATGCTTAAAATCAATGTTTCATCTCAGTTATCTTCTTACTGCAGCCTAAGTGTGCATACTGTATGAGTATCAACAAAATAAAATATAATTCGCTTTATTATTATTCTCAAAACTGAACTAAAGGTACCAGTGAGGGTAAGATCACTCTTGGGGAATTACACATCTTAGGGGATGAATCACCTGTGTGAATGGATTGACTAAGTTTAAGTATACAACCAGGTGATTAATTAGCTTGAAGATCCAAATGCATGCTTAAGTAGATGGCTTAAGAGAAAGTAGATGCTGAAGAGAAGAGTCAGTTCAGCAGAGTGAAAGGTTCTGGAGTCAAAGGACTGGGCTCCATAGCACTCTGAAGCAAGGCTTTTTCCACCAGGAGAACAAAAGTGTAAGGTAAACAGAGGGCTGCAAGTGCTGCACCTGAGATAAGAAGTCAATGGATAGCTCAGAACTACCAACACCGTGCAGCATGCATCCCTCTGCCCTACTGCTTCTTACTAACTATAACGTTGTGATTTTCCTTGACAGCAGCTACTGGGTCATGATCTGGAGTTCCTATTCCTAAAATTCCTTGGGTGCACAACATGAGCTGAGCAAGACTACTATGTGGCATACTCATTCTCCATTTTTCAGTTATATCAGCAACGAGTTGAATGCACAGTACTATCACTTAGATGCCCAGTTGAGATGCGTAGACACAATCAGACAGCTCGATGTCTATGTTCACATGATGTGTAAATATCAGACAGTATGAAATACACCTTCACAAAAAAGACACAGTCCAGGTTGGCTTTCACAGACATTATCATTAACATATGAATAAGCATAAGGTTCAGATATGAGAGGTACTGAGCTCTTGCAATTCTCATTTCAAAAACTGCTGCAGAAGATTAATTCCCCACGGGAGCTGACACCAGCTACATTATGTTTGACTAACATCCATAGTAGCTACAACTCTGAAATTAAAACAAAAAAGCGCCAGAATTTTTAGGAAAAGAAATTGTATTAAAATACTGTAGCAACCATGGAAAAAATAAGAGAAAAACTTTGAGAAAAATTCCAAATTGGTCTTCCCTGATCAACTACTCTCTCTGACATTATTAATGTCAGTATTACAGGATAGTAGCCACATTTTCAGAATTATATACTTCTATGACACACTCCAGAAAATACTGTATAATTACTTGACTCTGTGGCAAGACTTTATGAGATCTTAAATGGGAATATTCTGTATTACAGATAATATTGAATGCTTAACTGAGTGAGCAGAAACAAGTGGATGAGCCTGGGGGCATGGTCATCTACTTAAACATGCATTTGGATCTTCCAGCTAATTAATCACTTAGTTGTATACTTAAACTTAGTCAATCCATTCACACAGGTGATTAAAATCTCTTTAAAGGCTATTTTGATACTTCATGATTTTCTATTAACCAACTTACCATGATACTCAATATGAAATGTGATGCTTTCCAGTATATTCTCTGATCACAACATAATAAAAAACACAGACCATGAAGAACAGTGCCAAAACAGTAAGTTTTAGGCTGTTACTAGAACCCTATTGATTCTACTACAAGCACAAAAGATATACCTAGTAATGTATAGACTGAGATGCTAGCTTCTGGGTATAGAGGTAACTGACATATGCTCCTTAAACAGTGACTGGAAACGTATTGGTTTGGAATGAAGGTGTGGGGTCTAAAAAGGGAGAGAGAATAATTTGCAATATAAAAGTGAAGAATAGCAGAGAAGACAAGAGAAGTAGAGCACAGAACAGAGAGGGAAGAAGGAGAAACAAAAAGAAAATAAGAGTTTCAGAAACAAAAAAAAATCACAAAATATTCCTGATGATTATAGAAGAGAATAAAAAGAGAGGTAGATTTATAGACAAAAGAAATGTGGTTTTATAAATATATTAATTGTGGAAGTACGATACCACCTTTTAAAATAGATTGGCTTATTCTAAATGTAAATAATTTAAATCCTGACTATTTTCAGATCACAGAGTCTTAATAAAACCAGCAATTTGTTACTTAAACATAAGAAGAATGTAAAAGCATATATGTCTAGGCAGGGGAAGGCATCTCAGAACCCCCTCTCTCAAAGATGCAGAAAAGAAAGCTGGCTTGAGAGACCAAGAAGGAAGGTGTTTGATACACTGAATGTGACTCCTGAGATGACCTAAGGGTTCTGGTACAGAAAATATGCACTGAATACAGTTTCTTTGTCTTGGCTTTAATTTTCTACATCCAAAGATTGTTGGGGAGCTTTTGGTAAGGAAGGGTTTGAAGCAGACACCTGTTTTCATGTTGGCCTGAGGTCAATCTCTCTCAGTTGGCATGTTTGCAGACAGCACCAATAAAAGGTTCTTTATGAAGTCTAAATGACAGCAACCTCTCAATATAAAAAAAACCTGTAAAAGCCTGCTCTCTTTGGTTCTTTCTGAGGATCAATTTTCTCTTTTGAGAACAAGAGCATAAACCCATCAGAGACATCTCTGCTTGTGTATGCAGCAAAGGAAAGGCACCGATGATGGGCAGCATGCGGAGAAGCTCTAGGGCCACTTCAAAGTATGCCAACTGGTTATTCCTCCTTTGGCCCTGCAACCATCAGGGGACTGCCAGAGCATGGCAGCTACCAGCTGTTCTGCTTTATGACTCTTCTCTTTGTCAGTGCATTGCTTATGCTCTGGACTGCAAGCAAACCTAAGACTTCAAGGTGCTTCCAAATCAAGGATTTCTCCAGAAGTGACCTAATGTGGTTGGGAAAGAGCTATTTCTTTTTCACCATTCAAGTATCCTACAGAATCAGAGCAGGACTGAGCTTCTGCCCTGAGAATTTTCACTGTTTAAACTGGTAAGGAACTCCACTTTTGGTAGAAGTACTGACAGTGCAGCGCATGCAGCTACACTAGTTCAGCGCGTAAAGCTACACTAAAGGGTCTGACAATATACTGTAGTTTGAACACCACTTCCAACATTTCTCTTCCACAAGAAAGAACAATTCATCTTATTTAGGGAACCATTTTCTGCTGATCTAGAAAGCTTGTCTGAGAAAACACAGCTGGATGCCAACTATGTTTAGCACAGGGTATATCGAAAGCAAATGCATGGCAAGATTTAGACGTTTCCATAGAAAGTATGAGAAGAAAAAAGTAGATGAGATCCAGATTCTCCTCTGGTTAAGATGTTTTTATATAACCATAGATGACAAGAACACTCATGATCACATAAGACAGGATGATAGTGAACTTTCTGAAGTTATAGCCGCTTAGACACACAAGAACTACCAACTCCTCTTTCACGTTTTTTTCAGATAAACTTCGGCCATCAGCAGAAAATGGAACAAGCTACTGTACCTATGGCAAAACTGACATAGATCTTTAAAGAGTGTTCTGTGACTCATCACTGAAAACCTGGTGCCTCTGGCCACAGATCACAATATGCCGAAAAACTTCCGTCACCCTCAGTTCTTCTCTTCACACTTGATTCTTTCTGCAGTCCAAGCAATATTCACTCTCACTTTCTAAAATTATCAGAGTATACCACTAAGCAGACTTAATCAAATACTTAAAAAACAAATCCCAAATAACAATTAATAAGATGATATATGAAACACATAAGCTGATTTTCTGAAACACAACTTTTCCTTGACATAAACTTCTATATGTAAACATACCCACCTGGAGTGCTGCGTCCAGCTGTGGAGCTCTCAATATCAGAAGGATATTGACCTCTTGGAGCGAGTCCAGAGGAGGGCCACGAAGATGATCAGAGGGCTGGAGCACCTCTCCTATGACGAAAGGCTGCGAGAACTGGGCTTGTTCAGCCTGGAGAAGAGGAGGCTCCGAGGAGACCTCATTGCAGCTTTCCAGTATCTGAAGGGGGCCTAAAAGGGTACTGGGAGAGGACTTTTTACAAGAGCCTGTAGTGATAGGACAAGGGGTAATGGGTACAAATCGAAATCAGGGAGGTTTAGATTAGATATCAGGAAGAAATTCTTCCCAGAGAGGGTGGTGAGGCACTGGAACAGGTTGCCCAGAGATGTTGTGGATGCCCCATCCCTGGATGTCTTCAAGGCCAGGCTGGATGTGGCTTTGAGCAACCTGGTCTAGTGGAAGGTGTCCTTGCCCATGGCAGGGGGGTTGGAACTAGATGATCTTTAAGGTCCCTTCCAACCCAAACCATTCTGTGATTCTATGATTCTATGCTGTTTTTCAACATTTCAACATAAGGTATTTTGCATTAATATCAGAGGTACAGCAATACAAGAAATGACTGAGTTGTTTTAGAATTAAAAGTGAAACAAGCTAAAATTCAGCAATTGATAAGTGCCAGGTGATGTGAATAAGAACAGGCAGTATAAATTTAGAAAATTTTAGGGGAAAAGAAATAATGACAGAACCATCTCAAAAGATTTTTTTTTTCTAATAATTTTCCTAAATGTATACATTTTGGAAATCCTAACCACAGTATTTTTCCAAAAGTGAGAAAATTGTTCTATTTGATAAACCCCACAAAAATGTGCAGAAGCCATCTTGTGAATTTCCATAGGGGACACAGAAGCATTTGAGCTACTTTTGAAACGTGCTTACTAAGGAGTGAGCTTCTGTGCCTCTGGCACAGGGGCAGCCTTGGAGTTTGTACTTGGTCACGCATTTCCCTTCCATAATGTGCTGGGTTCAGCCA